>NC_056736.1:707821734-708086734 GCF_019279795.1 Protopterus annectens
TCTCCATCGTAGGTCAAGAAATCTGGACAAAGCCTAAAATAATGGAAGGACAAATGCCCAGAAATAAGGACAGATTTTTAAATATTGCTCTTATAAACTTAGAAAATTGCTATAATTATAGGATTTGTGTTAATGTGCCTTTTCTGAAGGATATGAAGTCTGAAACTGAAATGGATTTTATTATTTAGTGACTTCATTTCTCAGTGACTTGCCAGAAGACCACAGATTTTATGAGGAACAGACCAGAAATAGACAAAAATGTGGATAGTTGGGAGGTAATTCAGTAATCTCTGAAGACATAAATAGCTTGGACAACAGAAATATACAGAGACAAAGGTTGTTAGGAGAGGTATATTAACACGCTGTTACACACATTTTTGGTTACTAGTATTTATACTTTATAATATATGGAAGCATAGCTTCTGTTCACAGAGAACGTATGTCAGGTTTGGTATCATCTGTCTGTGTGTCGTAGAGCTGTGCACAGTTTAATAGCAGAGCATTTCTGAAGCAGTGCGTCAGTGACACAATGGTGACTTAACTCTTGTTTTGATATGCTGGGAACAAACATCAGCACTAGCACTTTTATTTGCAGGATACAGAACTGCATACCTCCATACAATAGTACAGGGGCTGTTCATTTAGAGTGCCTTATACCCACATACAGGGGCTTTTCACTTTCTATCCCCAGTTTATTATAATCGGTGTCCAAAGTAGCTGCATCTTGGAGGAAGGCGATATATCCCACATTACTCCAACTTCCTTCATTAAACAAAATTTGTGATGCAGAGACAGAAAAAAGTAGTTGTTCACATTTGATCACTGAGTGACGTGACCATGTAAAATTGTATTACATTCAGTTGACAGCGTTGCTTTTCACAGCGGTGCTGTTACTGAACTGTTGTACATAGGTCTCCGCAGCGTTATGTTACACATTGATGACTGCCTTGTGCTGTTGGCCTCCCATACTCCCTGGGTCTTTATTGGCAATATTCCTCCATAAGTGTTCCTCTTATTAGACCTACTGCAACCAAAAAAGTCTACTGTGGACCCTTTTTTACCTGGTCATTATGTATATGTCATTATAAAGTCCATTCTTGTCTTGCATTATGGTGGACCTTTATGAAAAGATCAAAAAAGTTATGGGAGAAGTTACAACTGTACACCCTGTGTACCTTGAACCTAGACAAGGCTTTTGAAACAATCACCCACAGAGACATAGTGGAAAAGCTTAATAAGTCCCTTCATCACTTGCTAGATTGCCAACTGACTCACAGATAGGACACAGGCGATCAAAATAGGAGAAGTTATTTCCACATAAAGATGAGTTACAAGTTGTGTCCCCCTTGGTCAGTGTTGGAACCTCTTTTGTTTGCCATCTAACTCCCAGAAGTAAAAGTCAGTACCACAGGGCTCTAGCTAAGTTTTGCAGATGACTGCAAGGTAAGACCAGTGATCGAAACCCATAAAGACTTAGCCATTGTACAGGAAGGCTTGTCCTAAACAAATAAATGGTGACAGATTTCTGGACTAAAGCTAAGTACAAAAAATGCTTTACTGTCTCCTTTGGAAATTCTACTCCCTCGGGCAACCACCACACGGACAACACACTCCTATGAGTTGACCCAGTAGTCTGGGATTTTATGTGGACAGTGATGTAATGTTTCAACAGCATGTGTCCACTGTGGTAAGGAAGTTCTTCAATATTGTACAGCTTATAAGGCAAAGGGATTCTAGATCTAGGGATGATGTTGTCCCCTTTCCTCAGCCCTCAACAGGCCAGTCACTGAATATAGTGCCTCCTTTGGCATGTATCTGTCCAGACACATGCAACAACTGGAATGCTCATAGAGGCATCTTACTAAAAGAAAACAAGACCCAAACAATATGTCCTACATGTGCTTCCTCAAAGTCTTATCACTCTATTCAGTCTCATATAGACTGCTAAGAGGTGACTTGTGTCTATCATACAAGGCATTACTGATGGATTTACTTCATATCCATAAGTCAAATGGTGTCAGAAATACTTGAGCCAGGGATTTAAACCTCTTCTACAACAGTAACTTGAATAATTTGGAGGGACAGGTGTATTTCTCAGAGGTTACCACTGTTCTGGAATGGACTCCCCATCCACGTAAAACAAAGCTCTTCCATGACCACATTCAAGCATAATTTGGATCAATGGATGGGAAATAAGATATGCGTCCAGGACTTCCCCCTGTACTACTAATGGACAGAGGCAGCTCATACATGCTTTATCCCATTGCATTAGACCCTTCAAAATATCTATGCTTTGATCTTTTAAGCATAAATAAAGATTTTGGAAAGGGGTAGGTGAATCTAAACTCTAATGGGATAGGTTAATTGTAAGCACCAATGGGATAAATAGGCTAGGCTTAACATGGTCTATGAGGGTAATTAGGCTAGTACTAACTGCTGAGCTTATGTGTGGGTTTCCTGTCTAGCTGCGTTGTTTCCTTTTTTGAATGTCTAGTGTGGGAATTATTTGTTAATGTTTAAGTTTTCAAATACAGCAGTTTTTAACATGTTTTTTCAATCTCTCTTTATAAAAGTCAGAAAACATCTTTCCTGTCTCTCCTAAATCAAGCTTGACTCTCCTTTTTGTGTTCTCTCACACTAAATACTTTTCTGTGTCTGTGTGGTTTCTGTAGCCTGTACTTCATCATCTTAACCATCTACCTGATACCTTTGCTGTATGTACTTGGCTTGTGTCTCTAATTCATCTTTCCTGCAAGATTGCTTACCTACAAGACATGAACACACACTTTTTCAGGTCATTGTCACAGTGAGTTAAAAACACAAAAAATATATTTTTTTGCATTCCCACCCACTCCTACCAGATGGGGTCTGCACCCCCACGCCCACATAACTATGCATATATATCAACTCCATGGATGCACCACAGTGGAGAAAAGGACAAAAAGGGGAAAATCCGAACAAGAGCACCCCACCAGCTCACACAATATAACACAGAGTGACATTATATTTTCTAACTAGACCCACTCATCCACCATTGCAGTCATGACCTGTATCTGTACCCTCCAAGAAGAATTACATTAGCAACAAGATATTCTTTACAAGCTTCTTACTATAAATTTTATACAGTTATTTAGCCTTAGTGTTACACTCACCAGCCATTCAAATGAAATTGAACTCTTCTTTGTGCAACATATTACCAGAAGCCATACCACTGAACAAAGCATAAATAATGGGAAAGGGAGAGACAGAGGCCCAAAATCAGGGACAGCTTTTAATTTTACTCTAATTCACTTAAAAAGTTAATAGAATAACAGGTTTTATTTTATGACCGATAAGTACTGTGAAACTCTAGCATCTGGCCCTATTACTAACTGCAATCCTCAGTGATTTACCAGAAAAAAAAAACATTTTATGAGGGGCAGATCGAAATATGAGGCAAAGTGAGGGATAGTTGTGAGTTATGGTAGATAAACTGAAGCTGTCATGGGGCAATACTATATTTTCACACACCAGTTGACAACGGAGGAACAACAACATGGGACAGCTGTCAAACAAATGCACAGGGACCTCTGTTGATGAAAAAAAAAACAAGTTTATAGTAAAAGAAGAATGCAAGCCAGTTAGCTCATATATGAGCAACAGAATAATAATATAGAATAATAAAGAACCAGATTAAGAGCTTTTTGTGCATCAGACTTCCTTGGAATCTAGTGTTTTTCAAGTCATATATGTTAGTCAGCAACAGGAGGTCAACTACTACAGTATGTACCTGCTATAATGGATGGACAGTTTCCCACCATTTCTCCAGCCAGCCTGATTGACACTGGCATCCTGAGGCAATGTAGCAAAGACCGCATGTATACTGGCAATCAGTTACTCCTAAAATAAACAAATACAACATGAGAGATGCATCTATACTATGAATTTGGAATCAATTCTCTCACAGAACAAGAAACCAGATATCAAACAGGTTGTCAGCACATACACTTCACCTCTTGCACATAACAAGCTGACAACACATAAACCTACCTATGCGGAGGTACTCACTAAAGCCTATCTAAAGATTAGAGACCTCCTAACGCAAACCTACTGTGTACTCTGCAGACCCAACTTAATCCACTGCACCTAATAATACACACGACAGTGTCTCAGTCCTTAAGCTCCTAAACAAAACACCTCAAAAACCAAATGTCTTGGTCTTAGGGGATGCCACACAGATATCTTCCTCACCAGGCTGGGCAAGGAGAAGATCACTGTCAGCTGCCTTTCAGGTGCTAGGATCTGTCAGATCACACACGCACTCAGGTCTCTCAACAACAAGTACCGTTATGACTCTGTCATAGTCCATGTTGGAGTGAATGATTTGAGATGTACCTCTCTGGAATATATGAAGAGAGACATGACTGAGTTCTCAGATTGTGTCCCAGGCAGGTATGACCCTAGCCCTAAGCAGCATTCTACCTTCACCCAGGATGATGCCTCACTATAAACAAAAAATAATTGACTTCAGCAATTGGCTTAACTTCTGGTGTCAATCCTGGGGGATCCAGTATCTGTCAGCCTGGAAAGATATGGTCAACAGACCATGCTGCTTTGCTAGAGATGGTCTTCACCTGTCACCTCTTGGCTTTTGGTTACTAGCAAAAGTACTTGCCTCCTCCATAGTGGCTTTTTTATGCTGTCATAACAACATTCCTGATGTAAAAAGTCCATTACAGACAAACTCAAGATTATGCTGCTTAATGCGTCTAAATCAGAAACTGCACTTACTGGAAGCACTCCTTACCTTGGAAGATGCAGATGCCTGTGCAGTCATAGAGACATGGTTTAAGGCTGCAGAGAGCACCCTAGCAATGCAAGGCTACAATGCATTCCACTTGTTCAGACCTCAAAATGAGTGTGAAAGGACCAAAGGATGAGGTGTATCCATCTTCATTAAAGACAAATACTGGTCAAGACTGGTCAAACAGTATGACTCCCTAGAGCTACTCCAAGTCCAGCTAACTGTAGGTAAAACTCCCTTCCTTATTTTTGTTAGCTATAGGTCCCCCACCATGAACCATGAGAACCGCTCTGCCTACCTTGATGTACTTGAGTCACTCACTGTACAGCCAAACACCTTTATAATGTATGATTTCAGCTATCCATTAGGAGTCGCATATGAGCACAAACATGCTTGCCCTAAGCATCCTAGACTTTGTTAATACAAATGCTCTGGAACAGATAATCTGCACCCCCACAACAGACTCAAATGTCCTAGACTTAGTACTCACTAACACAGGGGGTCTCTGCACTATCCTTTGTGTGTTACCCTCCCTGGTAAGGTCTGATCATAAATCAGTCTTGTTCAAAGTACCGCTCATACCTGACCCCTCTCAAGTGTCAAATGGATGAAAAGTTTTTAGAATGCAAACTGTAGCCTACTAAGTGATCTGCAACTATATAGACTATCTCCAAATTACTACAGCCCACAGACTAATTTTTCAACCTACTAAGTGCCCAGCACTAACCAACATCCTTCACCCTTACACCACTCAGAGAACTGTAAGATCTACTCACTAAAACCTAATCACTGTCCGCAAACCCAATCGTCCTGCAGGTCAGCTTCTTCTAGCCTTTTCCTTAGCTAAAAAATGGAATTCTCTTCCTTCCTCTCTAAGGACTTGTGAAAACTTTGAAACTTTAAAACTCAGCTACATTCCTACCTTTTCTCTAACATGAAATGCAACTGCACTCTCCCCACCTAGCCTAATAATCAATCCACCCCTTAAACTCATGACTAACTCCGAGTACAAGCTAACCTAACATAAATGTATCTATTGTAAGTAACATAATTGTACGTATTATAAATAACCCATCCCACCTTTTTTTCATTTTTTCCTCTCTTTTCCTTCTAAGTCTTTATTCTCCTTCACAATTAAGTTACCACTACCATCCTAAATATTTAGGTACTATGTAACCAAAGACTGTATTCCTGTTCTCTAGCATGGAATGAAATTGTAATTGTGTCTTCTTTACTATGATTGTATATGTAACTAAACTATGTAATGCGGAGCTTTTCTCCCTGGGCCTCCACTGAAAACAGGCTCCCTGAGCCCAGTGGACCTCCCTGGTCATCAAGCTGGAAATAAAATAAAATAAATAAATAATTTCAAACCCCTTGCTACCACTGTCAACAATGACTCCTATACAGAGGTGTACACAAATACCCTGTATAAACACCTATACAAATGTACAGAATCAGCTATATCTGAACAGATCAAAACAAATTCCTCACAAGAAAAACAAGCCACCCTGGTGGACATCAAACATAAATAGGTTATACAACAAGACAAAGAAACTAATGTCTAAGAACAAGAGGGAACTGGCACAGCAGAGGAAGGACACCCTCCACAGCTTGAACAAGCAAGTTCAATATTTTGTAAAGTCCTCTAAAGCCAATTACAAAGCTAAACTAGAATCCCTAGCTAAGGATAATAACAAAGCATTCTTTCGGTACATCAGAAATCTAAAAGGGAAAACCCAGCTGTGTGCCAAACTAGTAGTGGACTGTACCACTCATACTGACCCTGAGGACATAGCCAACCTGCTAGCAGACAGATTTGGTGCAAACTTCACCCCCCTGTTCCCACCAGACATACCCCAAAGCATACCTGCCACCAGTTCTTTACCTAGTATCTCCAAAGAGCAGGTCATAACCGCACTCTCCAAGGCCAAAAGTACAGACTCTATGGGACGGGATAACATTCCAGGCTGCCTACTTCTTCTTCTTCTTTTGGCTTTTCCCAGTTAGGGGTCGCCACAGCGGATCATCTGTCCGCCCATGATTGGCAGTGGAGTTTTATGCGATGTTGAGTTGCCAGCCCGGCTCCCAACCTTCCACAGAAGGCACACGCATGCACGTACTCACACCTAGGGCCAATTTAGAGTGTCCAATCCACCTACTGCATGTCTTTGGGATGTGGGAGGAAACCAGAGCACCCAGAGGAAACCCATGCAACCACAGGGAGGACATGCAGACTCTGTACAGAAGGCACCCCAGCCGAGAATTGAACCAGAGAACCTCTTGCTGTGAGGTGACAACGCTAACCGCTGCACCACCATGGCCACCCTCACCACTGCCTACTAAATGGTCTAAAACAGGACCTAGCAGAACGACTTGGGACTCTCTTCAACCACAGTCTAAATACTGGCTTTGTACCAGCAGAGTAGAAAACAGCAACAGTAATTCCCTTTCACAAAGGGGCCCATCAACCAACCCTGGGAACTGTAGACCCATAAGCCTAACCAGTCTTATCTGCAAGGCCATGGAGTGAATCATCCTGGACCTTATCAACAAAGACATAGGTCTTCAAACTCTTGACCCAATCCAATTTGGCTTTGTTAAGGGTAGATCATGCTTATTATACCTGGTGGACTTCTTCAAGAATGTTACCAAAGCCCCGGAGGAAGGCAAAACAGAACATACAGTCTATCTTGACTTAGCCAAGGCTTTGGAGGCAATCCCCCACTCAGGCATCATTGAGAAACTCACCCAGCTGGGAATTAACCCATATATCACTAAATGGGTAGCCAACTGGCTCTCCAACAGAATGCATCCAGTCAAACCTGGGGATTTCACCTCTACCAGCAGACCAGTTACCAGTGGTGTACCACAAGGATCTGTGCTGGGCCCCCATTTTTCAGAAGTCCAGGTAAAAATAGATGGCCTGTGGCTTACCAAGTTCTCCCATCACTGCAGACTGGGTGCTATCATTGAGACCTCCAATGATTTTGACATACTACAAAAAGGGCTTACACAGACAAATGATTGCTGCCAAAGCCACGGACTAAAACTAAACAAAAAAATATATTATCATCCCTTTCGGCAAAGGGGAAGTCCCTGCAAATTACAAGATTAACAGTATCCCCCTTAGTTCAAACCCTGTGGTGAGAGATTTGGGAATGCAGGTTGATAGAAACCTTAACTTTGATCACCGTGTGTCCACAGTGGTAAGGAAGGCCTTTTATGTTGCACACCTCATAAGTAAGGGCATCACATCCAGAACTAAGGATGTTATAACTCCCATGTACTCATCCCTCATCAGACCACTAATAGAGTTCAATGATCCCTTCTGTATGTACCTCACCAGACACTTGCAGCAGCTAGACAGACCTTAGAGGTTTCTCATGAAGAAAATTCAGGGCTTTTAATACATGACCTACATGGACAGACTGAAGGCCCTGTCACTGCACTCTGTATCTTGTAGGCTGCTAAGAGGTGACTTGTGCCTGTCCTACAGAGCAGTCTTGGACTCTGCCGTAATGGAAATGCTGCACATCCGCAAGTCAAATGGGGCAGGATTCACAAACTCTAGGGATCTTAACCTAGCCTGCAACATTAACAGGACATGCTGGAGAGCAGATATGTCTCCCAGAGATTGCCACTCCTCTGGAACAAACTCCCAATTCATGTAAAACAGAGCTCCTCAGTGACCCTATTACAGAGTAACTTAGACAACTGTATGGGAGACTGTAAATTTACCCCGGGGGTGTCACATATATCCCTCTTGGATAGCAGTATTTGATGCTGATCATAGACTCACACTGCAAATATAGACCATACAACTTGGTCAATAAGGAAACAAGGGTATAACATGGCTAGGCTTATAAAGGCCCTAAGGCCAATAGCCTAGTAACTTCCTATGACCCTATGTGTACATGAACATTCTATAGTGCCATGGAGCCTCAAAAAGAATATTAAGGACATGGAGCAGCAGGAAGGTAGGAAGCCACGTGATGCCTACCTTTGGTAAGCAAATGTTCAGGTTTTTATAACGCTGCAAGTGTATCTTTTTATAAGATTTAATATTATAGTGAAAACTTCACACAGTTTTACTGACTGGTCACAGCAGCCACCCTGGTTGTATGCAGAATGGATAAAGGGGACTCCTTCAATGGCCAGTAAGATGGACTGCACCCTGTCTTCCAGAAACCGGGGCAGTGCCCCTCCAGGATAGTGTTTGCCATTGAATTCAAATAAGCTTGCAGGTAGAGTCTATCAGTGGGTTTTGTAGGATAGGCTGAGGCACATTTAGAAATGTGTGCCACACACACACACACACACACACACACACACACACACACACACACACACACACATACATACACATACACACACACAGTAAATTGAGATTTGTTTTTATTATCTATATGCCCGCAGCTTATATTTGCTTATGGTGACCAAAAATACATTTAAAAATAAAACTATATGAAAGAGTTGTGAATTTCAATATAACCAAATAGGCAACTCCAACCTTGTGCTTTAGATTACTGGCCATTTAATGTCTTAAAAAACACACATGTAACAGTGCATAAGTCAGATCCCCTAACCTGGGCCCCACAGCGCCATCAGAATTGTCACTTGTCCGGTCAGGATAAAACAGACGAACAGTTGTGGATTCGGTTCAAGCAGCTTTATTGCACACAAACACATCAGGACTGAGGGTTAGTAACTTAAATAAACTTATAAACAAGCTGATTACTGCACTCCTACATTTTAACACTCTGGCTGTTCTCTCAAAATGGCACTGCTGCCTGCACATGCTCACTGTTTATATGCATGTGCCTACATCTGGAAATGCTTCTTAAAGGTACATACACACGCTCTGATCTACATCCTCCCTCTTTGAGAAATAGATCATATACGAAATGACCATATTTAGTGACATACTATTCTACAGACATGATCTTTTGACATGCAGTTATACAGAACTAATTCTTTGACATGTAATCATACAAAATTAAACACATATAAAGCAATTATGTCCAGGTTGCTGTGTATTTTATACTAGGTCTAGAAATACAACCTGATCATGTAACATTAAAATCAAACGTAGATCTAGCAATGGGGACTGTCTTCAAGGTATGTTCAGCTTTGGGGAGATCTGGGACATCATCAGGAATCGGAATAGGTACTGAGACATGTTCTTCAGTATGAACATTGTTGGTGTTACTGTGGGATCTAAAGTCTGTATCACAGGTATGATGCTGTGATATCAATTTAGACACCGGAAGAAGATGCCTGTGGTTTCTCCTGTATTCTGTACCCTCAGATTCCACTAAGTAGGATCTCAGCTTGGCACATATGCCTTTCACTTGACCAATTTGATCAAAACCTTTCGCCATTTGCATTGTCAGTGTCTCCCTTTCTTTCAACGGACGAAGAAATCTGGTCTTTTTATCATAACTGGACTTCTGAAAAGAATGCTTCTTAAAGAGTTGGGCTTTGATTGCTCTGTTGCTTTTAACATTAGGCATCAACAAACTAGAACTGATAGGCAAGGTTGTTCTGGTTTGCCTAGGTAGAAGTCTCTGAGCAGGAGAGCCAAGTAGATTGTCATGGGGTATGTCTCTGAGATTAAGTAAATTCAGGAAGATATCGGTATTATCATGCTTTAACCTTGCACTCTGCCCTGTATGTTCAGTGAGGCCATTTGACTGTGGCTATTCTGGACTACTAATAACATAGATAAAGTTCCACTCTTTTGCAAATCTCTGAAATAATTGACTGGTAAACTGGGTACCATTGTCATAAATAACTTTTTGTGGACTACCATGGACTGAGATGGACTGAGCACTGGATGTTAGGTTAGGTGAATTGATCTCAAACCAGTTTGAATAAGAGTCTACCAACACTAAGTAATGCTGATTGTTCCACTCAAACATGTCAGTGGCTACTGTTGACCAAGGTAGTTCAGGAATCTGGCTTGGCTGAAGTGGCTTTTTTTGCAAATGCGGTTTAGTAGTATTGCATGCTGATCGAGATGAAAGCACTTTTTAAAGTCTTTTGACAAAGAAGGCCAAAATACTCGTGTCCTTCTTTTGGTAGCTTGGGAACCTGGGTAGCCACAATTCAAAAGCTGAATGCATTCATGTTGTAAGGAAATAGGAACAATAACTTTGGGACCTTTGAAAATTATGCCATCTTCCATCACCTATCAGCTTACAGCTCCAAGGTTTCCACTTCTCATACTGATTGTTTTTCTTTGCACTCTTCTCTGAGGGGGTCCTGCCCACTCCATTCGCCCTCACTACTCTCAGGCTCACTCTGATACCCTATCCTACCCCCATTTCCACCCACCTCTGCATCACCTAGACTTATGCAAACATTAACCACTCCCCTAACTTCCCCCAATCAACAATCACCCTCCCTCCACCAGTCACCTCAGTTAAGCTATACACTATTTGTGACACTCATCCCTCCCCTCACACAACTTAATTGCAGCTGTCCTTAATCACTTTACTCCCACCACATTACACCGAAACCTCTCTGTCCCTACATCTTCCTTATCACACCATCCAGCTAAGCTAACATTTTTAAAAAAGAATACACAGCATGCTCTTTTTCATGCCCACGCTCTATACCCTACTGCTAGCTGCATACTATCTAACATCCTACACTCACCTGATACTTGTCCATAGCCCCACACTGTATTATACTAATACTATCCACTCCTTACTCTCCTACCTTGCCATCTCCTCCCAACTCTACATTCACACACCTATTGCATGTTTCCACATCAAAGATGTAGATGTCTGCAATACCACTAACCACTTCAGCAAACACCTTCACATTCTCTCCAAACTGTCACACAAACATGCATGTATGTTCTCCATAGTGGAGATATACACCCCTATCCCAGGCCACATACTGCACAACATACAATCATGCCTACCATGCCACCCCTTCCTTACATTAAAACTTCAGACCTTCTCATTCTTAACATGGGACTTAGAAATCTAGTTAACAAAATCACAGACTTTCATGCAGTCAGTGCGCAATACTCACCAAGCATTCATTTAGCAGTAGAAGCTAAAACCCCATATAAGAGACCCAGACATACTCTCACAAGGTTATTGTATACACAGGTTAGACATGATCAGAAAGAAGGGAGGCAGGGTTGCAATATTCTACAAAGATAACCTAAGCATAGACTATCTACCCATCAAGTACCCTTATGATAACAACTTTGAAGTCCTAGTAACATGGCTCAGAATCAAGCCAAAGAAAAATTTTACCATAATAGCCACTTACGTACCTCCTAACAATACTCTCACTGCCATTGATGAACATATAGCCTGTACAGCCTCACCAATGAAACCATTATCACAGGTGACTTCAACTTAGACTGGAACACTTGTACTTGTGATAATCCCTCCACCTTCATTAATCTACATGGTTCCTCCCAAACAATCCAGTTTTCCACTTGAATAGATAACATAGTAAAAGAGATTCTATCTTAGACTGGCCACTTATTAACAGTACCACCCACAACTATCTCCTGGATACCTTCCAAATAATTTAAGTGACCATAGACCTGCCTACTTAATTTGTCATTAGCTCAACCCATCCAGAACCCTAGTTTACAAAGTTATACGAAATACCGAAAACTTCTCCAATGAAGCATTCTTAGACATGTTCAGTAAATGCAACTGGACACTACTCCATCATCTCCAACTTGACCAGGCCATAGCATACTTCAATGACACATTTCTAACTATTTTAAATTGTTTAGCACCAACTTGTACATGTTGTGATAAAAATAAGAGATTGACCCGGATATCAAAAGAAACTGTTAGACTTTAAAATCTAAGGGACAAAACCTAGTTTCAATACCAGAAAACAAAAGACAATAAAACTCTGTCAGCACACCAGCAGCTTCACAATCAAACAAAAAACAACTCAAACTAGACAAAAAAAAAAAAACATATTATATACATCTATGCAAAACAGATATGAAAACAAGCCCAAAAAGTTTTGGCAGGGAATTAACTCGCTCCTCCACCCATGTAAAGTCACAACCCCAGAACCAACAACCATTAACCAAAGTGTGAGTATTGCCTCACAAATCAACACCTACTTTATAAACACCATCCTCTCCTTAGTTACAGGGAACAATTCCACCCCACCTTCTCTTTCATCTAATGTGGAAACTAACACCATAAGAACAATGCAGAAAAAAAATGAATCCTTCTTCCTTAGCAGCTGACCAACTCCCCAATGAGTGCCTTAAACTTTCAGCTGATACCATAGCTCTGCCTATCTCTATTCTGGTAAATAGGTCTATAGCAAAACAATATGTCCCATAATTATGGAAGATTTCCTATATCACCCCTCTAAATAAAGGAGGAACATCAACAGAATTAAACAATTACAGACCCATAGCCATCCTTTTCCTCTGTGGCAAAATTCTGGAAAAATGTAGTACATACACAATTACTACAACGCCTGCTATCTCACAACCTTATCTGTCCCTCCAACAAGGTTTCAAACCGAAACACAGTACCACCACAGCCCTAATTAATTTCTCTTACACCATCAGCCAACTCAGAAATTCAAATGTGCAAGTAGCATCAATCTTCCTACACACACCAAAAGTGTTCGACACGGTCTCCCATCAAAAACTCCTTAATACTCTTGCTATCAAAAACTTCCCTCTCCTAGTTTTCAAGCTATGTTTCTGACAGACAACAAGCAGTAAGATGGAAATCTGAACTCTCACCACTTCTGCCTGTCTCAGTTGGAGTCCCCCAAGGATCCATAATAGGAGCCCCTTCTTTTCACCAGCTTCTGTAATGATCTAGCTTCATCCACAACACATGCTAAATAGTTCAGTATGTGGACAATTCAACTTTAATCTGCTCAGAAGATACCTTACCAGACCTCCATATAGTAGCCCTACAAGCTTTTAATGATATAGAAACATATCTAAGTAAATCACAACTAATCCTCAACCCCAAAATGACATAATTAATGCTATTTATGAGTAGCAAACAATCACCGACCACTCCTCCTTTCGCCATTCTGTCAGCATACAACACAGTCATCCATCCAGCTGAGCATACAAAACTCCTTGGTGTGACAATTGACAACAAACTCAGATCTGACCAACACATAGCCATCACAGTTAAGAAAGTTCATGCCAAACTTGGCTCACTGTATAGAAGAAAGCCATTCCTCACTGACAATACCAGACTAACCATATCCAGAAACTTCCTCCTCTCTATACTCCTATATGCTTTCTTTACCAACTTAAAAAGATCAGACTTAACCAAATTGGAAACATGCTACAACAAAATAGCCTGCTTCACAGCCAACCTTCCCCACCAAACCCACCATTGTATTGCTCTACATAAATTAAATTGGCTTGAGCTACCTAACCTTCTCTATCTCTACCAACTTAAATTCACACACAATATCATCTTCCATCCTGACAATTGCCCATCCCTCAAGGAACTTGTTGGTCCCTACTGATGCCCACAAAGTCTAAGATCTGCAGACAGAAACTTGCTCACAGTAAACAAAGCTAACAAAACTCATTGTGAAGCCCTATTCTCAAATCAAACAGCCAAATTATGGAACTGTCTACCCTGTACTCTCCAAAACATTCCTGAATCTACCAGTTTTAAACAACTACTATTTGAACATCTATCCAAGAATTGGAAATGCTCCTGTGCCAAACCTGACTGACAAGATATCTGTAACTCTCTCAACACACTGTCCACTCGTAACCTCATTTTCTCCCTAACCTCAGTGCTATTACTACTCAAAATAAAAAAAAAAATAAAAATATATATATATATATATATATATATATATATATATATATATATATATATATATATACATACGAAATCTCATTTGTTCATTCATTCATAACTATTATTTAATATGCATACAGTATTAATGTTATTTTTCTCACAGTGATCTTTACTGAAATGCTTGTGTTTTTCTTTTTGAAACTGTATTTACTAGAAAACTATATTGAATACTTCTTTGTTTAGACTAACTAGATGTGTATTCTGCATCTTATTATATGTATACTATTGTACTGTCTAGTTATTGTATTTTGCTTATATTTCTGTGGAGCTTTTCTCCCTGGCCCTCCACTGAAAATGGGCTTCTAGCCTAGTAAGACTTTCCTGGTAAACTCATCTCTATATGGAAAATAAGGTTGCACTTCTGGAGGTACACAAGATTGCTTTGACAGCCATCCAGCATTGATGAAGTGGTTGAGCTTTTGCAAAATTGGATCAGTCTTTATATGATCTCTCAGCTCATCAAGTCTCATGGTGGAAAAATTATGCACTTCCATGACATCAAAGTCAAATTTTCTGCATCAAGCTATTATGTGGTATTTCTGGGCAATCTGGATAATATCAGCCAGATAAAGAAGTCTGCCCTTTGTATAGACCATTTTGAAGTATTTTTGTAATCTGAGCATCATTATTTGTAGTTTTGCTTGAGCTGTATGCATAGACTTCTTTAAAATAGTTACTAGAAGTTGATGATCAGTTTCGATTTGGATAGCTCGGCCATAAATATAATAATGGAACTTCGAACATGCAAAGATGATTGCCAAAAGTTCTTTCTCGATTTGACCATACTGCATCTCAGTTTGGGTAAGCGTTCTAGATGCATAGGCAACGGGTCTGCCATCTTGAAGAATAACTGCAGCATGACTGAACTTTGAAGCATCACAGGAAATAACAACTGGTTTGTGGTCATCATAGTACCTTAATGTAGGAGGGTTGGCCATTTGCTGTTTGAGGTTATCAAATGCTCTCTGGTGTAGTTCCAACCATGACCAGGCAATATTTTTGCATGTCATCTTTCTTAAAGGTGCTGATAACTCACTATAATCAGGGATAAATGTGCCCAAATAGTTAACCATACCAAGAAAACACTGTAGGGATGGATATTGTCTGGAGCTGGCATCTCAAGAATGGCTGTTTGTTTGGAAGGGTCTGGTCGTAAGCCTGTACTGGTAAATAAATGACTTACATAAGTAACTTCTGGTAGCCTGAATTTACATTTCAAAGGATTGAGCTTCAAGTTCACTTCACGCGCTCTGTCCAGAACTTTTCTGAGGTTTCTGTCATGTTCCGCTTCTCCATTACCTCTAACCAGTAAATCATCCACTATTATAGCACACGGATAACCAAAAAAAATTTTGCTCCATTGCACACTGAAAGACTTCACTGGCAGAATCTATCCCAAAAGTCATTGTGGACAGTGGTGCAGTGGTGCAGTGGTTT
This sequence comes from Protopterus annectens, assembly GCF_019279795.1. Lineage (NCBI taxonomy): Eukaryota > Metazoa > Chordata > Ceratodontiformes > Protopteridae > Protopterus > Protopterus annectens. Next base: position 707,837,815 of record NC_056736.1, read on the forward strand.
GCCTCACAGCAAGAGATTCTCGGTTGGGGTTCTGCATGTGGGTTTTGTTGTTTGTTGTGTGTTTTCCTGTGTGTTCTGCGTGGGTCTGGGGTCTCCGGTTTCCTCCCCCAACATGCAACAGATGCATCTGGAGCATTTCTCCCCGGGCCTCCGCTGAAAACAGGCTCTGTGGAACCTAGTCGGATATTCCTGGTCAACAAATGTTAAATAAATAAAAAAATAAAAATAAATTCTGAGGAATCTGTATCTATCAAATGATGTGCTGAATATAGTCAGTAATGAGGATTTGTGATCAAACATTATTTGCTAAAATGAACTCTGGATCCAAGACAGAAAAAAACAGTGGCACTTGGCATGAGGGCGGTAACCTCCTCGACTGTATGCATAGGAGGATGAGGTCTTTTTAATGCGTTGTTCAAGTCTCTTGAGTCAATGCATATTCTGATTTCATCTGAGCTTTTCGTATGAGCAACAACCATGGAAGACACATACAGTTGGTTCTGTGGTTGGACAAATTGCACCTTGCTGCACCGTCTTGTCTAACTGGACCATACCTTTGTCCTGCATAGCTACTGGAACTCTCCTCACTGGTCTGACCACTGGACTGGCATCTGGGTCTACTTTTATGGAGTATACAACTGGAAATTTCCTAGCTTGTCATCAAAAACATCAGCATACTCTGAGAAAATAACATCACTGTAGCTGAAACTGGGACATGTGTTTACATGATGGACTTCTTTGGTAAAAGAAAGCAGTTTCATTTGTAAACTGTCTCTGAGACCTAATAATGACTGCACAGGTATTCTAACTCCATAAAATTGCAAGCTGTAACTGTTCCCAGCTGAATAGCATGAAAGCACTACTGACCCTTTGGTTTGAGTCTCTTCACCTCCATAAGCAACAAGCTTCACACAATTAGCCAAATTAAGTTGCTCATCAGCTGTCACACTAGCAGATGTTTCTGATGACATTACATTACACTTTGAACCAGTGTCTGCTTTGAGCTCCGTGTGTTTATCAGTGATCAGGACAGTAGAAAATACTTCATTCTTAGGTTCATAGGTTCATATGTGTTTGCTTAAGCCACCCATTTTAAATTTATTTTGCATGCCCCTTTTTGAGGGTAGGTATACTGTCCTGTCTCCTAACAGTGACACACAGAAGTGATACCCGGGTAAACTCACGATCTCCCATCTCTTGAGAGAGTCAATGAGGGACTTTCAAGTCTCGACGTCTCTCGCTCGCTGATTTGGATTTTCTGAGTGTGCAGCATGTCATTAAATTCGGGTTTGACATGGCTTTATTCGTCGTCAGGCACACAGACCTGACTGAGGCAGGTGGTATGCCACTAGAGAGAGCTAGAGTTTTTAACCGGGCAGCATATGGCATCTGGTGTCTGGGTGGTACATCCCAAAAGGCATTGTGTACATTATGGGCCTGATGAGGGATGAGTAAAGAGGCATGATGACTTGTAATGGTTGTTGGTTGTGAGGAGATGCTTATCAACTGGGTCCCCAGGTCCCTAATTTGGCTGGGGAGAGAGTTATGGTGATGGCAGTTGCAGTCATCTCAGTCATCTTCACTTGGTCACCTCCTTTCGTGTTGGCCTGTACCTCCGAGAAATATATACCGAACAAGAGAGGTCTGCCAGAGTGTATTGCTTCGAAGGTGTTTTGCGAGGTGTGTCAGGTAGGCTGGTGTGACCACCCCGTCTCAATGGCCCCTTGGTAACTTTCAAATAAATCAACCAGGTTTAGAGGCAGGATCTGCCCTTTAACAAAGCCGAACTGGGTGACCACTGTTACATATCCTGTAGTAAGGCTGCAGTAGTTTTATGTTTGGATCATTTTCCTCCTTCTATCTATAGTTTTTTGTTGTATGGGGGTCCACCAGCAGGGTCCACCAGACAGTTTGCCTGATTGGAGGATTTTTGGTTGGTTTTCGCGGGATCCATGCATTCCCATGCATTTGAAAAGTTCAAAGAATTGTAAGTAAATTTTTTTTGCAGTCAGGTATTTTCCCACAGGCCGGGGCTTTGAAGGATTCTGTGGTTTTCTGGGGGGGGGTGGGTCGGGATGTGAACCAGTGGGATACACTTCTGGTCTGGAGCATAGAGTCCCCATGTTGGTGATGATCAGGTCCAGTATGTTTTCCCCTCTTGTGGGAGTGGTAACAAGTTAACCTTTGGGCTAGGGTTGATAAGCCCAATATAATCCTTTCTTAATAATTGAATGAGGCTTGCTTGATTTACAAAACTTTTGAAAGTGTTTCCTTTTTTTACACTTGTGGCATTGCTGACCAAATGTTAAGCACTTCTCTCTTTTAGACTCATGATTGGCAGCACAATTGTGGCAGTTAACAATAAGACTTGACTTGGCTTTTGCTGACTCACCCTTACTCCTCTGAGCATGTCTGTTTTGCTGAGCTAGTGTTAGAATTGATAGAAAGTTATGGGTCCTCCCTGGAAAACCTGCAGGAGCTGCAGCTGTCACGTGCTTAGGCCTGTTTCTGCTTCCCACATGTTGCATGCTGTTTACACTTGCTCAAGAGGCTGCTGAAACCATGCCCTTATCACTTGCAAGCATACCCGTGTGCCTTTCTGTAAGCTTGTGGATTTGACAAATCTCTATAGCTTTACTCAATGCTAAATCATTGTCACAAAGCAAAATCTTTCTCAGTGCAGTATTATTAACACCACACACAAGCCTGTCCTATATTAAATCATCTTTTAAATCACCAAATCTGCACATTTTAGCTTTGTTTCTGAAGTCAGTGATATATGCTGCAAAAGTTTCACCTGGCTTTTGGTCCCTTGCATAAAATAGGTGCCTCTCTAATGTAACATTTGTCTGGGGGTTGCACATTTCTCTGACTTTGCATTTCAAGCACTTACGGACCTCTCTTGATTCAGCCAGTACAACAATATGGCAGTTTTCCCCCGCTCCTGCATATACTGCTAGTGCATACACAAACGAACGCTCTCTTTCTATGGATTCTGACTTAGCTAAGTTAAGCAAAATAAATGCCCTCGTGCATGCATCTTTGTCAGAAAAAGCTGCTTGTATGAAAATATCGTATTCCTGCTCAGATTCTCTGCAATATTATGATCAAACACAAGTGGACTGGGTTTGCAAAATGCCTCTGCCATATCAACACACAGTAGTGAAGGTGCTTGAAGTTATGTATGAACATACACACATATAAATATGCCAGAACTTTATGCCTGAACTTGTAATTATGCCCAGTAGCACAACAGACTCTTTGAAATAACTGCACTCTGCCAAATAAGTTTCTGTAGGACAAGAATACTTTAAAATCACTGTACTTTGTGAAACCACTCCATATCAGTGAAAGGAATACTTTGAAATGACTGTACTTTGTGAAAAAACTGTACACAGCACAAGAAGCTCAGAGTAAGAAACACTTTGAAATGAATGCACTTTGCAAATGAACTGCACACAACACAAAAACTTCCCAAAATGTCTGTACTTTGAAAAATAACTCTGTACAGTGTAAGAAACACTTTGAAATGGCTACAGTCTGCAATATTCCAAAACAAAAGAAGGTTCCACAGAGTTGTACCAATATACTTTTAATAAAAAACAAAGCTTTCAGACAAAAGTCCTTCTTCAGTGTTAATAAAATTCTTATCCAGATAACATATCCTTTATAATTAAAAAACAATAATCACATGACACAGCCTACCTGTCATAAATTAGGCTTAATCAAGCCATTAAAAACAGCAATTAATCAGGTTTTGCACTGAAAGATCTTAAAGAAACATATAACATCCTATTCAGTGAATTAGAAAATATTTGTTGTTACTAAGTGGGCTTGACATAAGCATATTGACTTCATTCACTTACATGTATTCTTCACAAATAGCCCAAAGATATGTGTAAAAATGTATATATGTGTGTATATACATCCATAAACATTTAGTTATCGAACTAAACCTTCAGTGATATGGAGCTAAATAACAAGCATATTATATAATTGAACATTATGTGAAGTCATATACATACAAAGCTAAACAACAATAATTACTCACATAAATGCAGACAATTGTCCATTCTGATATATAGTATATAATACACCATATCAAATATGCAGAAATGTATAAGAATTTTTTTTCTGACACATAAATATACACATTCCTCAATTATTTTATTTGTTGTTGCTTCTTTTTCAAAATGGGTTTAATGGTAACTTGCTTATTCAAACCAGGATATTTTTTGGCATGTAGGTGAGTTGATGCACTCATACTCCCTGTTATCCAATCTATTTACTAAGTCCCCACTCCTGATATTAGCAGTTAAAATATCTATTACACAAGAAGAAAAACAATGTGATATATCTGTCTCTTGTATGTGTTGAGCTAGAGCGTTTGTAACCACTTTCCTTCTTATTTCTGATTTATGTTCGGTTATCCTATCTCTCAGCCTTCTGGTTGACTTGCCAACATAGAAACATGAACACTGTTGACATAATGCTAAATAGGCCACATTGTTAGTGTTACATGTAGCTGTACAACGAATTTCAAATCTCTTCCCATTAGTGGGATGTATGAATTCAGTTATTTTAGTTATATTAACACAACATGCACAATTGTGGCAAAGATGTGTCCCCTTCTTGTTGTACTTTATAAGTTCTGTTCTATTTAAACCAAAATCTTTGTAACATAAATGTTTCTTTATACTGTTACAATTTCAGCAGGTAAAGCATGACCTATCTGGGATCCATTTCCCATGACCTGGCAAGGCCTTCAGTATATATCAATTGTTTCTAATAACCTGTTCTATGCTTTTACTATAGGTCATTAGATATCTCAAATTTCTATCAGGCATTGGTTATGTAGTTCATAGGTTCATAGGTTCATATCTGCCATAGTTATGTGGTGCTCTGCCTCCATGTACCCGATTTTGTTCCACAGTCTCTGGGTAACAGGGTTTAAGTCTCCCGCCCTTGTGGTTCTGAGGAGGGAGATTTTTTGAGGTGAAGCATATTCATCAAATGGGTTTGATGACATGGCCTTATGTCGGCACACAGGTCACCTCTGAGCAAGCGGAGACCCTTTTTAGACTTTGGGGCCACTTTTCAAGCTGCATCAGCATCTGGGTCAGACATTCGAGCGGGCAGGGGCATTCCAATCATAGGTAGGTCTGAGTGTGAGGTAAACAGGGGCGATGACCCCCTTGATCTATGATGTGAATCCCTCATGATCAGGTGGGGCAATATAGAGAAGGTTTTCTAACTCTAAGCAACATAACAGTGTCGTCAAAAAAGACTACTCAACTTGGGGGTCCCCAGATCCCTGATGACTTTTCTTGCTCAGTGGATTGTCACCTATATGGTAGCTAGGGGTATATGACTATGTTTTGTTTAACTTTGCCATGGCTCTGGCAGTTCCAGGTTCTGTCTGTTCTGGCCTTCCTCTGATATCTGTGGTGAGGTTTGTTGTGTATATGGCCCTGATTTTGGCTTCAGTGCTCACTTTTAACATATTGTTAGTGTGCTTTGTACTTCTTTCTTGAAAAGTAGATGATGCCAGACAGTAGCACCAGGACCAGGACCTGTCCTGTGGGACACCACCAGGCTTTGACAGAGACATGGCTCCAGCAACTCTGACCCCCCTGTGGGTTCTGTCGCTTAGCCAGTAGTTTGCAACCCATCTTGTGATGTATGGGTTTACATTCAAGCTGAGTTTTTTCAAGTACCTACCTGGGGGGTATTGTGTGAAGGCCTTTGCCAGGTCGAGGTAGGCTGTATGTCCAAAGTGCAAGTTCCCTATGTCTTTATTTATATGTTCCATTATGATCCCTCCTTGCAGATAAGGCTTGTCAATCAAGCTAATGGGGCGGTAATTCAGGGTCTGTGGAGGCACCCCCTTATGAAGTTTGCTTAGTGCAGTTCTCACCTGGGTTGGAGATGTTTGGGGGGCTACAATCCTCTTCTCTCCTTTTGGGGGGGGAGAAGTTTGCACTGAACCTGTCAGCCAGTATGTTATGTGTGTGTAGGTTCAGTAATTTTCACATCATTTTGGTTTCCTCCCTAAAGAATGATTTTTAGTTTTTTTTTTTTTTTTTACTTATAATGATCAAAGGTTTCAAGGATTTTTTGCTCTATCTTCATCTGGCTCCGCTTTTGTCCTTTGTTGTAGAGCTTTTGGAGTCCACCCAGACCAGACTGGGCGCTTGCCTACCTTTGGTCTTCTTTGGTTTTGTTTTGGATGGGATGATGCAGTCCTGTCTGTAGGTGCTGGTAGAAGGCATTTGAAGTGATTCAGCGTTTTGAGTATGTTTACCACTGGCTCAGGGAGACTTAAAGGAGACCACACTAGTTTTTAGAAGTGTGAATCCGCTTTTGAGAAGTTTTTGGTAGGAATTTGAGCCTTGCCTAAAAAGGCACTATGGGGGGTGGCAAGAGCCTTTGCCAATATCCGAAGCCCAGGGTGACAGGAAAATAGGATCTGTGGAACCTAGCAACTGATCCTCGTCAACAAATGTTAAATAAATAAAATAAGTGGGGGGGGGGTACTATCTATAATAAGAGTGCTTTATCAGTTGTGACTGCATGTTTTGTAGCGAATGACAGTGTTTTGGGCATGAAAACCAGTTGTGATACTGTCTTGCTTGGAAAAATAGGGCCTCGCACTTCTCTGCCTCATAGACAAGACCTCATTTCTGGCCATCTCCAAATCTTCTGAATTATATCCTCTTTCCAAGAATTCATCTGTCTTATCTTGCATCTGTTTAAGACAGACCTCATCTCGAGTATTTAACCTACTTACATGTAGGTATTGCCCTCCAGGTATACCCTTAAATGAATGCCTGGCATGCATGCTGGTTTTATGTAGATATTTATTAGCTTGTGTATCTTTCTTATAGATGCTAGTGTCTAATCCAGTTTCTTTTTTTGACAGAGAGACATCCAGAAAATGTATACTTGTTTCTGAATAATTTATTACAAATTTTAAAAAATCATTTTCATTGTTCAAATACGAATGGAAACTTATTAATTAATCACTTGTACCATGCCATGCTAGAAAAATATCATCTACAAAGCATTTGTAGAATTATATTTTACATGCATCTTTGTTAGCGTGACCAAACACATTTACTTCTTCCCATTTACTTAAAGTTAAATTTGCATATGTATTAGCAATTGCTGTCCCCATAGCTATACCAGAAATGTGTTGGTATAGTTGTTTGTTAAATACAAATGCATTATTCTGTAGGACTAAGTCCTAAAGCTCACACATTGTTTCTATACGTCTGGCAGAAAGATGACCATCTCCCAAGAGTATTTCTCTTATTTTCTGTATTCCATACTCATTTGGAATCACATTACAAGAACTTCCCAAAATGGCTGTGCTTTGCAAAATAACTCTGCACAGTGTAAAAAACACTTTGAAATGGCTACAGTCTGCAATATAACTGTACTTTGCACACAGCAAACTCTTTGAAATAATTGCACTCTAATAAAGCACGCACTCTGCAAACACTTTGTCAGTTTGAGATACTTCAAACAACTCTAGTTATGCTTTGAATAGCTTCAGTCAATGCAAAGTAGTAGTTATGCCCAAAACAATGTCATTCGCTACAAAACATGCAGTCACCTTGCTTTTCCTAACTTATTTGCCCCTTTTATTGTACTCGTTGTGCCCTTTTACCCTCTTATCATGCTCATAATACTTTTCTTATGCTCATTTTACCTTAAACATGCTTGTTATGCAAATTGGAGGTAATTGTTAATCCCATATAAGTATTTCTGCTAGCTTTATCAAATATCATGGTTTTGAACATTTTGTTTAATGAATAATGCATTTTGCGCCTTTCGTTTGTTTAATAATGCGTTTTGTACTACTCGTTTGATTAATAATGCGTTTCCTTATGAATGCTCCATTTCATTTTCTTTGCAATCATTTGTGCACGTTTTGGTTACTGAAGTTCATTTCTGGCCCTTTTTGATTGTTTGAGCACTGTATCACCCAACCTGTTCAATATACCTTCACCAGCAGCTCTGCACCTCATGGCTTAAAGAAGTTGCACTCTCAATCCCGGTTCTGACGCCATGTCGCTCGTCCAGTCAGGATAAAACATACCAACAGATGTGCATTTGGTTCAAGCAGCTTTATTACACACAAACACATCAGGACTGAGGCTTAGTAACTTAAACTTAAATAAACTTATAAACAGACTGACTACTACACTCATGCATGCTAACACTATGCGTATTCTGTCAAAATGGCACTACACCCTGCATGTGCTCACTATTTATATGCATGTGCCTACATCTGGAAATGATTCTTAAAGGTACAACACATGCTCTGTTCCACAAGACTATTTGCACCTTACCTTCAGGTAGAAAGGCCAAGGATCTCTAGTTAAAGGCAATGATCCAGACTGAACAGTTGCTGGGTCACTGGAGGGTCAATTAGAGGACATAAGTGAGTGGCTCAATGCTGCTTCCTTCATTTTGGAGCTAGGAAGAGACATAAGGTGGGCTTGTTTGACCTAAGATGATACAGAGAAAACAAGACAGCTGACTCAGTGATGCCAGTAGGTGGGGTTCCTAGGGAAGCCTTGACCATGGAAGTTCATAGATAGCTTGGACATGTACCACAAATGCATTAACATCAATTCAGGAGGAGGCAAGATAGCCCATACCTTCTCTGGAAGCTGAATAAAGGCTCTTTCTGAAGACTCACGGTCATTGTTACCTGACAAAATGGAGTCTTTGGTAATGTGTTGAGGGGATGAACTTTAGGGTGATCCCTTGTACTGAAGTTCTCCACATGGGTAGTACTCAGACAAACTGTAACAAATACAAAAGGCTGCAGGTAAAGCAGACTGACCTAATAATGTGCAAGGGTGGTCTCAAATAGACATTAGAAAGAAATGTCACTGTTAGAAATTGGATAACAGTAATAATAATGCTACCTTATTATATCACATGATAGTCTCAGCATGAAAATTCATTATATTTTGAATTTCTGGCTATTCCACTTTTTTAGTATGAGTTAAAACTGTGCCTAGAGATTGTAGATGCAGTAACAAACACTGATATGTGAATGAATAAAGTGTCCTTCTGGACTGTACCTGACAGAAAGCTTGCACCTGTATTAGTTAGGCTGAGGTGCACTGATGCACGACATGAGCAGCCAAGCACACCTTTCTCTCCTTCAGCAGGCAGGGATCAGAGATCTGTAAGGGTGCTTTCCATGGCGTGTGATGCAGGTAATGATAACAGCTTCTGTTCTTTGTTTACACAGTACAGTAGCTTATACATTACAGAGATCACACACGCTTTGTTTATTTCTGAGCGACAGCCAGCTTCATAAAAGTCTTCAGGGCCTTACCTTAGGAGCAAACATGAAGCACGTTTGTTTATCCAAGGTAATGAGGCAGAGCATTTTTGAAGGGATTCCAACCCTACCTTTCTATGTCTTAGTCATTAAGGTATTTCAGCAATGACAATGTGTGATTTGATGTCTGTAGAAATACCAGAAATAACAAACAAATAAGTATCACTCAATACTGAATGCTGCTGTCATTGATTCTCTGTCTTATTTCTATTTGTATTTGAAAATTGTCATTTGCAGTTTAATTTGCCTGTACTGTGTGATGACTGGACACCTCAATACATTCTCATCACAAATAAACAATACTCTGAGGGTAACCATTTAAAATGTCAGGACCCACTAAAGCAAGTTGCAAAACACAAAGACTGAATGGCTGAAAGAGCAGACTTAAATATACTCTGTCTGAGATGGCCATTTCTTGGGATATTCCTTTATCTCCGAGTTGTAGTGCTCTTGGAGTTGGTATATATAAGTTTGGTGGGGAGGGATTTTAAAAGAGAAAAGCGATTTTCAAGATTCACTCTTCTCCTGTATTTTCAGTCAATAAGAAGCCATATTGAGCAGCTGTTTTCACTCTTTCCTGACATTTATATACTTAGAGGACAGAAAATACAGCGTGAAGGGTGCCACATCACAGCAACATTGAAATACATTGTTTAGTACTGAGTAGATTTTCAGTTAGTATATTATTTGCTCATTAAATAAGCTGTTCCTTCTGTCATATACTGGGCTAAGTGCCAACTGTGTCTGCAACACTAACATCGTGCTGTAGCGTAAGGACTTATATAACCCCCAGGTCACTAGTGACAGAGACATGCTGTAGCGTAAGGAGTTATATAATGCCCAGCTCATTAGTGACAGAGACATGCTGTAGTGTAAGGAATTATATAATGCCCAGTTCATTAGTGACAGAGTCATCCTGTAGTGTAAGGAGTTATATAACGCCCAGCTCACTACAGACAGAGAGACATGTTGTACTGTAAGGAGTTATATAATGCCCAGCTCACTAGTGACAGAGACATGGTGTAGTGTAAGGAGTTATATAATGCCCGGCTCACTAGTGACAGAGACATGGTGTAGTGTAAGGAGTTATATAATGCCTGGCTCACTAGTCACAGAGATACGGTGTGGTGTAAGGAGTTATATAACACCCAGCTCACTAGTGACAGAGACATGGTACAATTTTGAGGTCTGCAGGTGTGCTGCTGTTATCAAGGGACATTTCATTACTGGTGGCATCATCTTCATGACAGTCATGAGTCCATAAAGGGAAAAAAAATCCCAGTTGATAATTACGTAACCACAGAGATATGATTGTTGATGTCTGTTAAAAAGGTTGGGCCATAAGCTCACCTCAGAGTTTGATACATTGTAGTACCATAAAGGCATAATTGCATCTTACTGCTTGGCAGTCTGTCAAGGAAGTGAAGAGATATGCTGGCATTTAATTACATGTTTAAAACAAGCGTCACCTTGTAACTTGTCTGCTTGGAGTGATTAATTTACTGCTTTTTATAAAACCATGCAGTAATATGGGCCCCCCATTCAATCCTGATCCTGTAATCTAAACTGATCATACAAAAGATCAAATAGAAACACGCATTTTTCTTCTTCTTAACATTGTTGTAGTTTTTCTGAAATCGTACTTCCCATAAAATTATGTGTAAGGAAGGGCGGTGGTCCTGTAATTCCCCATAAAAATTAGATGGGGATTAAGGGGACTCTAGCCCCTCTGCAAACAGTATTTATAGACATTACAGTTTTAGATTATCTTGACTGTTGATATGCTTGCATTGAGAACATCTGTTATATACATATACCTGGCAGTTAGCTCATAGGATTAAGGCTATGAGCTGCAAGCAAGTTGTTTGCTGTGGTCCAGTATTTGGTCCCTTTATCCTTCATTTGCCTGCTGTGTGAGCTTGTGCAGGTCACTGAAGCAGATGGTACTTTGCTTCAGTAGGAAAAAACTGGGCTCCTCATTGGTCTTCTGAACCATAAACCTTGTGAGTTCCTATGATTGTGGTTATTCTATGAATAATTGTGGACAACTATTAGGAATGACAAAGTTGTAGGAAGATCCATTCCTATTATTTTCATAGGTTCTGCATGCAAGCCATCACGCTTGATTTTGTCAGCCAATCTCTTTGATGAGAGGAAGCCTGACCTAACTTTGCATTAGTCAGGAGTAACTAAAAAGCTATCTTTTTTGACATACCCAAAGGTGGTTGCAGATACTCTGGCTTACCCTAATACTTTACTTTGCGTGATCGTTTGTTATGTGACTGTGAAGGCTGATCCAGATGCCCATTTCAAAGGATTCAGTTTAAAAAATTGATTGATCTATACAACACCATGGAATGAATTATAGATAGCCCCTAGTCTAAAGTTGTTTGGAAAAGACTTGGCATTAAGATCAAATGTTCAGTGATTAACAAGAAGATTGCTGTCACTCATATGCTGGTGGTTTATCTTAAATTCCATATCATCCACAAATGCTTTAATATCAACATTCTGGCAATGAGTTTATCAGAGGCTCCTTGACTGCAGATGGATTTTGATGTTTAAAAGATAATCAGATCTTCATCTTCATATAAACTATGAGTCAAATATGTTGCTTTTCAGTAGCTGAAAATAATTGCACTTTAAACATTTTTAAACATTTCCCTAAAACCATCCCCAAGTATGCTTTTGATAATAATAAACAAATGTCTTTGTTTATAAATTTGCTTTATGAGGATTTTAACTCCTAGCTAACTACAAGGGCACTATGTTAAATTAGTGTAGGCTTAAATAAACATGACTTATATAACTATATTTTTGTCAGGGTTTCATTAGCCACTCCTGCTGTCTTTACAGCTACTGCGTAGTCTGACTTTTTTAGGTGCTTTAAAACAGCTACACTGAAAGATACAGAGGAGCTTTTTTTCAATTGAAATACATTGTCACCTCACTATTTGCTGTCATCAGATTAATATTGTTAGAAATCACTGTGTTAATATGTGTGTGTGTGCTTTTCTAATTGTTACAGTGATCTAAGCCAGGAAGGGTTGCCATATTTCTGATGCTTTTGCCTTAGGTGTCTTGAGTCATGGCTGAAAGGGTCCAAGGACCAGTCATTCCATTTAGCTGGTTGACAGATGTTAAGCAAATGTTGTTGTCTTTCGGCTTTTCCTGGTTAGGGGTCGCCACAGCGGAACTCCAGTCCATTAATGATTGGCAGTAGATTTTCATGAACGCCGAGATGCCAGCTCGATGTTCAACCTTCAGTGAAGGCACACCCATTTACGCATGTCTTTCGAACACCCACCCAACCACAGGGAGAACATGCAGACTCCACACAGAAGGCACTCCTCGCACTCCAGCCGAGAATCGAACGGGAGAACCTCGATGTTGAGCAAATACATGTCAGTATTCCATGGCTTTCATCTAGCTAAAAGTTTAAGCTAATTAGCATGCCCCTGTGTGTACGTACATATAACCTTAAATACAATATTGAGTCTTCTCTAAATACAATGTCAGTTCTCCCCTGAAACAGGCTATATGTTTCTTGAATCTGCTGTCAACAAAAAGAGATAAGGTGAAATTGTAACCTCTTATGTGATGGCAGAGTATTGCAGCAGGTGACTTTGTTGCCTTACAGCAGTACATAGATACCTGGTTCAGTTCCCAGCTGGGGTATGTCCATGGAAGAATATACATACCCTTCTTACGCTTGCATGATATTTCACTGTGGATCCTGCAACACTAGGACTGAATGGCCAAAAAAATGGACTTGTATATACTAAGTCCAAGATGACCATTTCTCAGAATATTCTCTTCTCCCTGAGCTATGATGATCTTGGAATTAATATATATAAGCTCAAGGGTGGGCTTACTTCCCACATCTCAGGGTGTAGGCAATACATTTTAAATGAGAAGATCGATATTCAATGTTCAAATTTTTCCTGAATTTTCGGTGTTTTTTTTCAGCATGTTGGGACTCGGTGTTATAAGTGCTGACATTTCAGTAGGAAACCTCTTCTCACATTCTAAAGATATAAGTTGATGTGTGTGTGTGTGTACTTGTATTTATATATATGTTATATGTATATACACGTGTACATATATATGGGTATGTGATGATTCATCTAAGACTCATTTAGTCTAAACTGATATGCCTAAATATTTGCTCTAAGACTCATTTAGTCTAAAATACATTTAGTTAAAATCACAATCCTACCCCAGTCCATAAACTTCTGCATTACAAACACCCAGTACCTACTTCCATAGTAAGTTCTCATCTTCAATTCAAATAATCTAAAACCATTTTTCCCAAACAACTTGCACCCCTACTTTCCGCCCTATTATATAGTCTGCCTTCCTCCTTCCGACCTTAAATTATTTTATCTAAGAACATTAGCTATACCATAAAACAACAACTTTAGCCATGTAACATAATTAATAGGTAACATGGTGCAAGTGTTCTGTCCGCCCTATTATATAGTCTGCCTTACTCCTTCCAACCTTAAATTATTTTATCTAAGAAAATTAGCTATACCTAAAACAACAAATTTAGCCATGTAACATCATTAATAGATAACATGGTGCAAGTGTTCTGTCTTAACTAACTACATTGTTATTACGCCCTTATACTCACCTGTACCCTTCACACTAGTAAGTAACATTACATATTTACTTACTGTAACATCATATGCCTCTAGCAGAACAATTTCTAGACTATCCTGCTAGATAAACATTTAAATGTAAACATTGTCATTAAATAAATAAGATAGGCACTACAGCAATGATACTGCTGTCCATTACAGCTACATAAATTACTACGATTTAGATTTTTCTCTAGAATATTGTTCACATTGTTTTCCAACTTTTGATTTCATTCTGTGTTTTGTTGCTCACAGTATGTTCTAACTTTTGATTTCATTCTATGTTTTGTTGCTCACAGTGGGTTCTAACTTCTGATTTCATTCTATGTTTTGTTGTTCACAGTGGGTTCTAACTTCTGATTTCATTCTGTGTTTTGTTGCTCACAGTGGGTTCTAACTTCTGATTTCATTCTATGTTTTGTTGCTCACAGTAGGTTCTAACTTCTGGTTTCATTATATGTTTTGTTGTTCACAGTGGGTTCTAACTTCTGATTTCATTCTATGTTTTATTGCTCACAGTGGGTTCTAACTTCTGATTTCATTCTATGTTTTGTTGTTCACAGTGGGTTCTAACTTCTGATTTAATTCTGTGTTTTGTTGCTCACATTAGGTTCTAACTTCTGATTTCATTCTATGTTTTGTTGCTCACAGTGTGTTCTAACTTCTGGATGTAATGTGATCCTATCTCGCCTACATTCAATACATATGGGTTCGGAGCCGATCCTCGGCTCCGACTCGGCACTGAATACAATAGAGCGTAGTCTCTTATTGGCTGAGCTATTCTATATCCCAGGATGCACCACCACTAGTTCCCCAGATCTCGTTTGCCGCTCAAGAGCATAGACGTGGTCTCGGACTTGGCTGAGCTAAGTACTTTTAGTCAGATAAAACTTTTTGTCTGAAAATTCTCTCTTTTCCCCAAAAGCTGTTTTAACAGCTACTGTTGTGATACTGTTATAGTTTTATTGTGTGTGGAAGTTTTTCTTGTGCCTTTTTTTGAAGTAATCTGTGGTGATTGTGTCTGTTTGTCGACAGGAGGTTCCGTTTAAATTAGAGGGGCCTAGCCCTGTTAAATTTGTGTCATTTATTGTTGTGCTTTTTTTTTTTTTGGTGAACTTACAATGTCTAAAGAACATAGGCCTTCAGGATTCAAAAAATGCACTAAGTGCGGGTATAAAATGTTGATAACAGATGATCACGCGCTATGTGTGTACTGTTTAGGGCCTAAACATCTTCAAGAGTCCTGCAGTGTATGTCACGCTTTTTCCTCTCGAGTCCTCCAAGAGAGGAAAAACAAATTAATCTTGAAAGGGCTGATTGCCCCATTCTTTGAGGAAGCTTTAACTTCTGGCTCTCCTACTTCCCAAAGGAAAAAGAAATCGTCGGCTCCGACCAGTCCGTTGGAACCGACAACAAAAAAATCTAGGCAGGCTTCTCCTTCGGCTCCACGGACTTCGGAGCCGAGGGTGGAACGGTCTGCCTCGATGTCTCCTGCCTCGACTCCTTCAGTTTCGGAGCCGAGAGCTCGAGCATCGAGAGGTGTGTCACCTTCATCGGCTCCATTGTCTTCGGAGCCGATGAGGGTTACATGCTCAGACACTTCCCCCTCGGCGCCGAAGCCCTTGTCGGCTCCGAGAGAAGTTGAAGTGGTGATGGGAGCTTCCTCGGCGCCGATAGTTATGGAACCTTTACGGAGCCGGTCCCCTTGTCTATCGGAGCCGATGGAGAAGTCTTCTCGGACCCGATCGGTTTCGTCCCGATCTTCGAGGATGTCCGATTCGGACATAGACAGGGTACTTCAGAAGCTTTTCCAGTCTCCAGTCTTTACCAAATTGATGTCGGCTCCGACCCAGTTGGTACTGGAGCCGACTGCCCGTCCTACGTTGTCGGTTCCTCCTCCAACAGCCTCGGCGCCGTTGGAGTCGGTGCTGGTGGATCAGGTTGAAGTAATTGAGTCTGCTCCGACTCTTACTTCTACCCCATCTCTTGGGTCGGGGTTCGGAACGGGGACCTCCTCTGTCGGCCCCGGGGGGGTGCTTCGGGCCCGATTCTTTCGGTTCCTAGCCTCCCTCTCGGTGCGTCGGCTGCAGGGGCTCCTACGTCCGTTGTAGCCTCGAGGGTTGGACCTTCCCAGGATTCTGGGGGTCCAGCTTTTGATGCTATGAGGAGTGCCTTAGCCAAATCTTCTGTGGCTGCTTCGACTTTTTCACCACCACCTTCCATGGATTTGGAAACTGGTGCTTCCGGAGTTCCCCTGTCTCACAGCGGAGCCCCTAGGCCTGAGGATACCCCCACGGGTGGTTCCCTTCTTCCTGGAGGTTCCTCCGACGCGCTTTCGGAGGAACCACCCAGAAAGAAATTGTGTAAGAGGAAACACGTTGACTCCCCTGATGAGTCTCTTACATCGGATACCGACCTCGATGATGCGGAAGGGTCCCCAAAGTCGTCCTCGGATGATGTTTCCTTCGCGGACATATTAGAAATCCTTAAACAATGAGGCGACTGGCAGTCCAAACCCCCTTCTGCTGAGGAGTCGGTCTTCCTCAAGGCCTTTGGGGCTCAGCCCTCCGCCTCCTGGGTGTCTCCACCCTTCGATGAGCTTCTGGATTTGATCTCTCGAATGGTGTGGGAACACCCGGATTCTGTGGAACCGGTGCCTGCTCGCCCCAACAAGTTCCTTTCGGCCCCACCGGACAAAGAATTTTTATCCAAGGGCGTGGCAGTAGATGCTATGGTGGTGGCATCTGCTACCCAGCAAGATGTAGCAGAGGCTTCGACGTCCGTCCATCCTCCTAATAAAGAGTCTAGGAGTATGGATCTGTACGGCAAGCGTACCCTGACTTCAGCGGCCTTTACGTTAAGGTCCCTGAATTATTTGGCACATTTTACTAGACTGCAGAGGGATCTGGTCAAGGAGCTGTCAGACTCCCTCTCGGGTAATTTACCTGAGCAGTTAGCCCAGTCAGTTGGCGCTCAGTTATCTACCCTTTCTTCCTTATCTAACTCCTCCATGAGGCTCATATCGTATGCTGCTGAAGGAGCGAGTAGAGCGGCGGGTACAGGAGTTGCTTTACGAAGACAAGCCTGGCTTCGCCTGTGTCACTTTGGAGGCTTTCAAGTCTTCCTTTGCCGACGCTCCCTTTGATGGGTCCTCATTGTTTGGACCCAAGGTAAAGGACACCTTGATTCGCTGTGAGCAAGAGGGTAAGACTTTGGCTGCTGTCGGAGCCCGGTTTTCCACTCCCTTCAGGCCTTATCCCAAGGCTCGAAGGGGTGGGAAGATGTGGTTTCGAAAATCTCAGAAGCCTTACTCGCCACAGCAGAACGACTCCCCTTCTAGAGGCAGAGGAAGGGGAAATTTTTCTGGAAGACGCCATCCCAGAGGCGGCGGAGGCCCTCGCAACACTGGAGACCGCGAGTCCTTTCGTGGCTCTCCCTCCTTCCAACATCCCTGAAGGAGTGCCCGACTGTGCAGCTCCGGAGCCAGTCGGGGGTCGTTTTTCAGAGCACCTAGAAGCCTGGAGACAGATTACTTAGGACCAATGGGTGCTTCGAATAATTGCCGGAGGATACACCATTCCCTTAGATCACCATCCCCCACCAACCCGAAGGATCCTGCACCCTCCACCCAGTCAGCGGGTTATAGCAGCCTACGAGGTGTCAAAACTGCTGCGAAAAGGAGTCATCCAACCTGTCCCCGCAGACCAAGCCGGATCAGGGACTTACTCAAGGTTCTTTTTGGTGCCAAAAAAGACCGGGGACTGGAGACCCATCTTGGATCTCAGCAAATTCAACCGATTCGTAAAAAAGTCCAAATTTCGGATGGTCACCTTACAATCCATTCTTCCATTGTTGGAAGAAGGTGTTTGGATGTGCTCCATAGATCTCAAGGACGCTTACTACCACATATTAATAAACTGGGTGTCCAGAAGACACTTACGCTTCAGCCTGGGAGACAGTCATTTCCAGTTTCGAGCTCTGCCCTTTGGTCTCACTTCAGCCCCCAGAGTGTTCACCAAATGTTTGGCAGTAGTGACTGCTCACTTGAGGAGTTTAGGATTCCAGCTGTTTCCGTACCTAGACGACTGGCTCCTAACTGCCACCTCCAAGCATCTACTTTTAGAGAATCTAACAGCCACTATCAAATTGGGCAGTTCCTTAGGGATCACCTTCAATTGGTCAAAATCAGTGCTGCAGCCATCTCAGCGTATTCTGTTCATTGGAGCAGAAATAGATACAAGACAAATGCGGGTCTTCCTTCCTGCAGAAAGAATAGAGATTCTTCAAAATCAGGTCCGGACTCTACTCAAAAGACGTTGGGCCCCAGCAAGGATGGTGTTGCAACTACTAGGCTTCATGGCGGCCGCCATTCTCATGGTTCCCTTTGCAAGGCTGCACATGAGGATTCTACAGTGGCTTTTGTCAGTTCAGTGGTCTTACCAGGATCTCCCTCTCAACCACCAAATACTGATTACAGACAAATGCAAGCAGGACCTTCATTGGTGGCTGGTAACCGCCAACCTCAATCCGGGTCAACCCTTTGTTCCCCCACTTCCCGTCGCCACGCTGACTACGGACTCCTCCTGGACAGGGTGGGGGGGGGGCATTGTCTGGGCAGGTCGGTTCAAGGCACGTGGCGCTCGGACGAGTCTGTTCTTCACATCAACATTCTGGAGATGAGGGCGGTGCTATTAGCATTGCAAGCTCTACACGACCATCTTCCCCAAGCCGTGATTGCCATACAGTCCGACAACATGTCGGTTGTCTGGTACTTGAACAAACAAGGAGGAACCAGGTCCTACCCTCTTTGCAGGGAGGCCATGAGAGTATGGGAGTGGGCGATTGCTACCAAACGCTACCTACTGGCAACGCACATTCCGGGGAAGTCCAACGTGATAGCCGACAGATTGAGCAGAACTGTTCTCTCTCCTCACGAGTGGTCTCTAAACGACAAGATAGCCTCACAGATCTTCTCGAAGTGGGGAATCCCTTGTCTCGATCTTTTCGCGAGCCCCCTCAATGCGAAATGTCCAAACTTTTTCACCCTGACTCCTACTGCGGGAGTGACACCCAAGGACGCTCTAGTCCACGATTGGCCCTCCGGCCTGCTGTATGCCTTCCCACCTATTCCCCTTCTTCCGAAGGTGATTCAAAAGGCGATTCGTCTAAACAGCAAGATGATATTAATCGCCCCGTTCTGACCTCGGCAAACCTGGTTCCCTTTTCTACGCAAATATGCGTTAGACGGCCCTTGGTTCCTGGACCAGCTTCCGGACCTCTTGACTTATCAGTCGGGACGACTCCACCAGTCCCTCCCTGCACTCAGGCTAGCAGCCTGGTTACTCCTCTTCCAACCGTAGTGAGAAACCATTCCTTAGCCCCAGAAGTCATGCACATCTTATCCTCGGCTCACAAGGCTTCTACCAAGAAAATATTTACTGATTAGTGGAAGAGGTTTGCCATCTGGGCCCAATCACGAGGAGTGGATCCAGTGACAGCTTCCGTGTCAGAGGTGCTAAAGTTTTTAGCCACTCTATTTAACCAAGGGTCTTCGGTGTCCACCATTAAAGTACAATTGGCAGCTATCTCTAACTTTCATGAATGTATTAATCCTTCCTTAATGAGCAACAAGTTATGTAAGGCTTTCATTAAAGGAGCTTGGCTGTTACGTCCCCCTACTGTTCATCCGGCACCGCCATGGGACCTTAACGTAGTACTAGGAGCTTTGACTTCGTCCCCTTTTGAGCCAGCAGCTACCTGTGAATTAAAGTTCCTTTCTTGGAAAACTGCCCTCTTGGTCGCCATTACTTCAGCTAGAAGAGTTTCAGAGCTCCAGGCCTTGTGTATTAACCCACCATACTTGGTTTTTCACAAAGACAGAGTGTCCCTCAGACCAAATCCATCCTTTGTCCCAAAGGTTTGCTCTAAATTGGCTCTTCGACAGTCACTAGAACTTCCTGTCTTCTTTCCCAAATTTTCAGATAGGTCTGAATACGTCTTTCACTGCTTGGACGTCCACAGACAATTGCGTTTTTATTTGGATAGGACGCAAAAAACCAGAAAGTCAGACCAGCTTTTTCTGTCTTTCTCTGATAACAGATTAGGTAATGCGGTCACTAAAGTCACTATTGCTAAATGGATCAGGGACTGCATTACTCATATTTATACATCCTCGAATAGAAAACTCATAGCTCCGATTAAAGCTCATTCCACTAGAGCTATGGCTACCTCAACAGCATTTCATTCTAAACTTTCTATTGATGATATTTGTGCGGCTGCCACGTGGACATCCTCACATACTTTCATTTCTCACTACAAATTGGATGTGGCATCCAGGGGTCGAGCTTCCTTCGGTTCCACAGTTCTCAGGAGTGTTTTCCAGTGAGCCTCCCAGGAATAAGGTGCTGGGGACGCTGTCCCATATGTATTGAATGTAGGCGAGATAGGATCACATTACATCTTTTAGTTATGTACTTACCATAACTTTAGATGTATGGGATCCATCTCGCCTACATTCCTATAACCCACCCTCCATCCCCCTGCCTCGTAGATCAGGAGAGACCGGTCGAGTCTAAATCCAATTTTTCCTCTCTTGAAAGACCTGAGTATGTTATTCTAATGGTATGTCTCTGTGTCTATGAGTGCGGACAAACAAGATCTGGGGAACTAGTGGTGGTGCATCCTGGGATATAGAATAGCTCAGCCAATAAGAGACTACGCTCTATTGTATTCGGTGCCGAGTCGAAGCCAAGGATCGGCTCCGAACCCATATGTACTGAATGTAGGCGAGATGGATCCCATACATCTAAAGTTATGGTAAGTACATAACTAAAAGTTTCATTATATGTTTTGTTGTTCACAGTGGGTTTTAACTTGTTCACAGTGGATTCTAACTTCTGATTTCATTCTATGTTTTGTTGCTCACAGTGGATTCTAACTTCTGATTTCATTCTATGTTTTGTTGCACACAGTGGGTTCTAACTTCTGGTTTCATTATATGTTTTGTTGTTCACAGTGGGTTCTAACTTCAGATTTCATTCAATGTTTTGTTGTTCACAGTGGGTTCTAACTTCCGGTTTCATTCTATGTTTTGTTGTTCACAGTGGGTGCTAACTTCTGATTTCATTCTATGTTTTGTTGATCACAGTGGGTTCTAAATTCTGATTTCATTCTATGTTTTGTTGTTCACACTGGGTTCTAACATCTGATTTCATTTTATGCTTTGTTTTTCACACTGGGTTCTAACTTCTGATTTAATTCTGTGTTTTGTTGTTCACAATGGGTTCTAACATCTGATTTAATTCTGTGTTTTGTTGTTCACAGTGGGTTCTTACTTCTGATTTCAATCTATTTTTTGTTGTTCACACTGGGGTCTAACATCTGATTTTATTCTATGCTTTGTTGTTCACAGTGGGTTCTAACTTCTGATTTCATTCTATGTTTTGTTGCTCACAGTGGGTTCTAACTTTTGATTTCATTCTATGCTTTGTTCACACTGGGTTCTAACTTCTGATTTCATTTCATGTTTTGTTGCTCACAGTGGGTTCTAACTTCTGATTTCATTATATGTTTTGTTGTTCATACTGGGTTCTAACTTCTGATTTCATTCTATGTTTTGTTGCTCACAGTGGGTTCTAACTTTTGATTTCATTCTATGCTTTGTTCACACTGGGTTCTAACTTCTGATTTCATTCCATGTTTTGTTGCTCACAGTGGGTTTTAACTTCTGATTTCATTATATGTTTTGTTATTCATACTGGGTTCTAACTTCTGATTTCATTCCATGTTTTGTTGCTCGCAGTGGGTTCTAACTTCTGATTTCATTATATGTTTTGTTGCTCACAGTGGGTTCCAACTTCTGATTTCATTATATGTTTTGTTGCTCACACTGGGGTCTAACATCTGATTTCATTTTATTTTTTGTTGTTCACACTGGCTTCTAACTTCTGATTTCATTCTATGTTTTGTTGTTCACATTGGGTTCTAACATCTGATTTCATTCTATGTTTTGTTGTTCACAATGGGTTCTAACATCTGATTTCATTCTATGTTTTCTTGTTCACAGTGGGTTCTAACTTCTGATTTCATTCTATGTTTTGTTGCTCACACTGGGTTCTAACATCTGATTTCATTCTATGTTTTGTTGCTCACAGTAGGTTATAACTTCTGATGTCATTATATGTTTTGTTGTTCACAGTGGGTTCTAACTTCTGATTTCATTCTATGCTTTGTTGTTCACAATGGGTTCTAACATCTGATTTAATTATATGCTTTGTTCACAGTAGGTTTTAACTTCTGATTTCATTATATGTTTTGTTGTACATAGTGGGTTCTAACTTCTGATTTCATTGTATGCTTTGTTCACAATGGGTTCTAACTTCTGATTTCATTCCATGTTTTGTTGTTCACAGTGGGTTCTAACTTCTGATTTCATTCTATGCTTTGTTGCTCACACTGGGTTCTAACTTCTGATTTCATTCTATGTTTTGTTGTTCACACTGGGTTCTAACATCTGATTTCATTCTATGCTTTGTTGTTCACAGTGGGTTCTAACTTCTGATTTCATTCTATGTTGTGTTGTTCACAATGGGTTCTAACTTCTGATTTCATTCTATGTTTTGTTGCCAACAGTGGGTTCTAACTTCTGATTTCATTCTATGCTTTGTTGTTTACAATGGGTTGTAACTTCTGATTTCTTTCTATGTTTTGTTGTTCGCACTGGGTTCTAACATCTGATTTCATTATATGCTTTGCTGTTCACAGTGGGTTCTAACATCTGATTTCATTCTATGCTTTGTTGTTCACAGTGGGTTCTAACATCTGATTTCATTCTATGCTTTGTTGCTCACACTGGGTTCTAACTTCTGATTTCATTCTATGCTTTGTTGTTCACACTGGGTTCTAACATCTGATTTCATTCTATGCTTTGTTGTTCACACTGGGTTCTAACATCTGATTTCATTCTATGTTTTGTTGTTCACACTAGGTTCTAACTTCTGATTTCACTCTATGTTTTGTTGCCAACAGTGGGTTCTAACTTATGATTTCATTCTATGTTTTGTTGTTCACAGTGGGTTCTAACTTCTGGTTTCATTCTATGCTTTGTTGTTCACAGTGGGTTCTTTCTTCTGATTTCATTCTATGTTTTGTTGTTCACAGTGGGTTCTAATATCTGATTTCATTCTATGTTTTGTTATTCACAGTGGGTTCTAACTTCTGATTTCATTCTATGTTTTGTTGATCACAGTGAGTTCTAACTTCTGATTTCATTCTATGCTTTGTTGTTCACACTGGGTTCTAACATCTGATTTCATTCTATGCTTTGTTGTTCACAGTGGGTTCTAACTTCTGATTTCATTCTATGTTTTGTTTCTCACAGTGGGTTCTAACTTCTGATTTCATTCTCTGTTTTGTTGCTCACATTGGGTTCTAACTTCTGATTTCATTCTATGTTTTGTTGCTCACAGTGGGTTCTAACTTCTGGTTCATTATATGTTTTGTTGTTCACAGTGGGGTCTAACTTCAGATTTAATTCTATGTTTTGTTGTTCACAGTGGGTTCTAACTTCAGGTTTCATTCTATGTTTTGTTGTTCACAGTGGGTGCTAACTTCTGATTTCATTCTATGTTTTGTTCATCACAGTGGGTTCTAAATTCTGATTTCATTTTATGTTTTGTTGTTCACACTGGGTTCTAACATCTGATTTCATTTTATGCTTTGTTTTTCACACTGGGTTCTAACTTCTGATTTCATTCTGTGTTTTGTTGTTCACAATGGGTTCTAACATCTGATTTAATTCTGTGTTTTGTTGTTCACAGTGGGTTCTTACTTCTGATTTCATTCTATGTTTTGTTGTTCACACTGGGTTCTAACATCTGATTTCATTCTATGATTTGTTGTTCACACTGGGTTCTAACATCTGATTTAATTATATGCTTTGTTGTTCACAGTGGGTTCTAACTTCTGATTTCATTCTATGTTTTGTTGTTCACAGTAGGTTCTAACTTCTGATTTCATTATATGTGTTGTTGTTCACATTGGGTTCTAACTTCTGATTTCATTCTATGTTTTGTTGCTCACAGTGGGTTCTAACTTTTGATTTCATTCTATACTTTGTTCACACTGGGTTCTAACATCTGATTTCATTCCATGTTTTGTTGCTCACAGTGGGTTCTAACTTCTGATTTCATTATATGTTTTGTTGTTCACACTGGGTTCTAACTTCTGATTTCATTCTGTGTTTTGTTGCTCACAGTGGGTTCTAACTTCTGATTTTATTATATGTTTTGTTGCTCACAGTGGGTTCTAATTTCTGATTTCATTATATGTTTTGTTGCTCACACTGGGGTCTAACATCTGATTTCATTTTATTTTTTGTTGCTCACACTGGGTTCTAACTTCTGATTTCATTCTATGTTTTGTTGTTTACATTGGGTTCTAACATCTGATTTCATTCTATGTTTTGTTGTTCACACTGGGTTCTAACTTCTGATTTCATTCTATGCTTTGTTGTTCACAGTGGGTTCTAACTTCTGATTTCATTCTATGTTTTGTTGTTCAAACTGGGTTCTAACATCTGATTTCATTCTATGTTTTATCTTATTTCATTCTATGTTTTGTTGCACACAGTAGGTTCTAACTTCTGAATTCATTATATGTTTTGTTGTTCACAGTGGGTTCTAACTTCTGATTTCATTCTATGCTTTGTTGTTCACAATGGGTTCCAACTTCTGATTTAATTTTATGTTTTGTTGTTCACACTGGGTTCTAACATCTGATTTAATTCTATGCTTTGTTCTTCTCAGTAGGTTTTAACTTCTGATTTCATTATATGTTTTGTTGTTCATAGTTGGTTCTAACTTCTGATTTCATTCTATGCTTTGTTCACAATGGGTTCTAACTTCTGATTTCATTCTATGTTTTGTTGTTCACAGTGGGTTCTAACTTCTGATTTCATTCTATGCGTTGTTGTTCACACTGGGTTCTAACATCTGATTTCATTCTATGCTTTGTTGTTCACAGTGGGTTCTAACTTCTGATTTCATTCTATGTTGTGTTGTTCACAATGGGTTCTAACTTCTGATTTAATTCTATGTTTTGTTGTTCACACTGGGTTCTAACTTCTGATTTCATTCTATGCTTTGTTGTTTACAAAGGGTTGTAACTTCTGATTTCTTTCTATGTTTTGTTGTTCACACTGGGTTCTAACATCTGATTTCATTATATGCTTTGCTGTTCACAGTGGGTTCTAACATCTGATTTCATTCTATGCTTTGTTGTTCACAGTGGGTTCTAACTTCTGATTTCATTCTATGTTTTGTTGCCAACAGTGGGTTCTAACTTCTGATTTCATTCTATGTTTTGTTGTTCACAGTGGGTTCTAACTTCTGGTTTCATTTTATGCTTTGTTGTTCACAGTGGGTTCTTTCTTCTGATTTAATTCTATGTTTTGTTGTTCACAGTGGGTTCTAATATCTGATTTCATTCTATGTTTTGTTGTTCACACTGGGTTCTAACATCTGATTTCATTCTATGCTTTGTTGTTCACAGTGGGTTCTAACTTCTGATTTCATTCTATGTTGTGTTGTTCACAATGGGTTCTAACTTCTGATTTAATTCTATGTTTTGTTGTTCACACTGGCTTCTAACTTCTGATTTCATTCTATGCTTTGTTGTTTACAATGGGTTGTAACTTCTGATTTCTTTCTATGTTTTGTTGTTCACACTGGGTTCTAACATCTGATTTCATTATATGCTTTGCTGTTCACAGTGGGTTCTAACATCTGATTTCATT
The DNA here is from genome assembly GCF_019279795.1 of Protopterus annectens. NCBI lineage: Eukaryota > Metazoa > Chordata > Ceratodontiformes > Protopteridae > Protopterus > Protopterus annectens. The sequence goes on from NC_056736.1 coordinate 707,863,619, forward strand.
CTATGCTTTGTTGTTCACAGTGGGTTCTAACTTCTGATTTCATTCTATGTTTTGTTGCCAACAGTGGGTTCTAACTTCTGATTTCATTCTATGTTTTGTTGTTCACAGTGGGTTCTAACTTCTGGTTTCATTTTATGCTTTGTTGTTCACAGTGGGTTCTAATATCTGATTTCATTCTATGTTTTGTTGTTCATACTGGGTTCTAACATCTGATTTCATTCTATGCTTTGTTGTTCACAGTGGGTTCTAACTTCTGATTTCATTCTATGTTGTGTTGTTCACAATGGGTTCTAACTTCTGATTTCATTCTATGTTTTGTTGTTCACACTGGGTTCTAACTTCTGGTTTCATTTTATGCTTTGTTGTTCACAGTGGGTTCTTTCTTCTGATTTAATTCTATGTTTTGTTGTTCACAGTGGGTTCTAACTTCTGATTTAATTCTATGTTTTGTTGTTCACACTGGCTTCTAACTTCTGATTTCATTCTATGCTTTGTTGTTTACAATGGGTTGTAACTTCTGATTTCTTTCTATGTTTTGTTGTTCACACTGGGTTCTAACATCTGATTTCATTATATGCTTTGTTGTTCACAGTGGGTTCTAACATCTGATTTCATTCTATGCTTTGTTGTTCACAGTGGGTTCTAACATCTGATTTCATTCTGTGCTTTGTTGCTCACACTGGGTTCTAACTTCTGGTTTCATTCTATTCTTTATTGTTCACACTGGGTTCTAACATCTGATTTAATTCTATGCTTTGCTGCCAGCAGTGGGTTCTAACTTTTGATTTCATTGTATGTTTTGTTGTTCACAGTGGGTTCTAACTTCTGGTTTCATTCTATGCTTTGTTGTTCACAGTGGGTTCTAACTTCTTATTTCATTCTATGTTTTGTTGTTCACAGTGGGTTCTAATATCTGATTTCATTCTATGTTTTCTTGTTCACAGTGGGTTCTAACTTCTGATTTCATTCTATGTTTTGTTGTTCACAGTGGGTTCTAACTTCTGATTTCATTATATATACATATAAGTTAGAACAATTGAAGTATGCATATTTTGCTATAATTTTTAAAATTACAGTAAATACTTTTCTAAGAAAAGAATATTGTTTTAGCTTTTATTTAATAACAACACGCTAATGATATGATTCAGATATTTACTGAGCTTGTTATCCTGAAAAGATGTTAAATTTATGTGGCCTTTCATGAAAGAAGTGTCAAACAGCAGAGCATTATAATACCTATATAGCATTATGGATGGTACCAACCAGTATAGGACTGCATTACTGAAACTGTTTGAAATATTATAGCAGATTTCTCAGAATAATTCATAATAATTGTCTTATTTATTTATTGAAGGCAAAGAAATCTGCCCAATGTAATATACTTCACTGCACTGGAGTCTGACTTTGGCAGTGATGAGGGGACTCAGAAATGCAATGAGAGAGAATTTCTCTGTTTATGACTATGTATGTATTACTGTGTGGGGTTGGAGAAAGGAGGCTTGCTAATGAACAGGATGGCATCTCACTCCTTTTAAATCCTTCATAACTTGTATCAGTAAATGCTGGTGCAAGCAAAATGTTTCTCCAATGCTGCCTGTATAATAGTCCATCCAATCAGTTCTCATCCTCACACTGGAGAATCCAGAGTCCAGGGGGCATGTGGGATGACTCCCACTGGGGAGGCAGTTGATGGTTGGCAGGCATGGAGGAAAAACATTCCAAAGAAAAATAAAATACTAGAAAATGTGACTTTTAGGGTTAGATATATGCTGGTTTTAATTTATATGTTTTAATGATCTTGTGTCCCACTAGAAAAAGTAGATTCTGATTTTTTGCTGTGAAGTGGGTCTAAAGACAGTTGCATTAGGGAGTTTGGGAGATTATAAAAATAAAATAACATCAATGCCAAAACATGGCCTGTGTGTTCATTGTGTTTCTAAAAATAAGAAACTTTTCGAATTACAACATACATTTTCTGTTGCTGTATACCTCTTTTGAAGAAATTTCAAAAATTGTCCAAAAGTAAAAGCTTATTGAGTTTTCACACACACACATACACATATACACACACACACACACACACACACAAACTAGTTAACTGTGATCAATATTCAGTCACTTTCACACACAGGCTGCCCCCCCACACCCCACCCATGAATTTCTGTATGGACATCTAATGCATGACTGTGATTAAGATGAAAAAAGTCATGACCACAGCAATACATTTCAACTTACCATTTTAATTTTCATACCCACACAGTGCCGTCTGCGGCAGGTCATACTGACAATCATTGACAGTAACCAAGGAATGTCCCTTTGCTGTCACACAATTTCCCTCCTGAGATCTCATGATGATCATCACCCATTCTGGCATTTTGCACCACACGTGACTTACTGAAATCAGTGTGAGAGAAATAATGTCCAAAATAATGTATTTAATCTTCTTGCTTTCAGGCAGATGCAGTGCCCCTCCCTGACAAAGCTGTATCAATGATTGCTTAACAGTTATCATTTAACTGACCTTTACTTTCACACATATCTTATCTTTTCCACCCCATGAATAGCTACATTTTTGAAGACTTTTAAAGTTTGAGTAATATTAAGTTGGAATAGAAGGTAAAAGAAGTAGCTGCAATGTGCATGTATTTCATTGTGTTGCCTTCAAGTACATAAACTGCCCCCTTTATCAAGTCTGAAATTGATCAGTTAGCAGCAATCATATAATTGCTGTTTGCTTTCACATATGGCCTGTCCCCAAAATGATAGCCACTTTCTATATATATTCCTGTGATGTTTTGCTGTGATCACTGTGAAAGAGCTAATGGCTACAGTAATATATTTCTACTTGTTGCCATTGGCTACTTTCTTTTCCCTCCTTTGTGTCCTGTAAATTCCCTTCCATATTAGTGGTCTTTTGAAAATGATTAGCAGTGATTAAATCATATCCTTTACTCTTTAAACAGTATGTCTCCACACCTCCAGATTCTGTTTGACCCTTAGGTGTTTGGCTGTGATAAAAGTGAAATAAATAATGGCCACACTTGCATGTTTCAACTTGACACAGTTATACACATATACTGCCACCCTTTTAGCAAGTAGTATAGACAGCCATATTTACAGTCATCATGTATTGTCTATTTTTTCATGCAGTCTGCTTCCCTGTCACCAAACCATGTTTGTCCTTTACATGTGTGACTTTGATCACTGCTCTGCTATGCATGCAGTCTGCATTGTTACCACTGTCTGCAGATATATCTGGTGTCCTGACAGTATTTTATTTAATTTATGTACTCACAAAAAATACTGTCTCAGAAAATTAGAACATTTTACCACTAGCAGACTCTTGTCAAATGATTAGAGATCAGATAAACACAGATATTATTTACTTTATCTAACATTTGTTTACCGGGAAAGTCTGACTTGGAACAAAGCCAATTTTCAAAAGAGGCTGGGGAAGAAACATTCCAGATGTATGTCTTTGTAATGTGGGAGGAAACCAGAGCACCTGGAGGATACAGGGAGGACATGCAGACTCTGCACAGAAGGCACCCCATCAGAGAATTGAAAGATAGAACCTTTTGCTGTGAGGAGACAACACAACTGCTGGACCACTGCACTGTCCAAAGTTAGTTTTTTTGAGTAACTGCTTTTAAGGCCATGGATTGGCTAGTCATGGTCTATTACTTTTCTGGGGGGGATAAAGCCTGCTAATAAATAGTATTATGTCTTACATCAGGGTGAACATTTTCATGAATGTATCTTATGTGCTAATCAATTCACTAGTACAGATTGTGTTCCATTGAAGTAATTTTCCTCAAAGTGTCTGGTGGATGGTAAATTATCACCCTGTCCTCCAGACAAGAATACAATTGTGTTAAAATGGAAAGCAAAACAGATGACTTCCTGTCAAGACAAGGGAGTAAATACTAACTAACCTTTCAGTTAGTTAAACTCCTGCACGATGACTCCTTTACTCTTTTAGCTGCTACACTCACCCTGAAAATATCCTCTTATAACCATAGCAGCCCGAACCACAGTGGACCTCTGCTTGAAACTCCAGTAGTCAAATGTTGGGGTAACAAAAGCACTGCCTCTCTAAACATGGTTCAAATCTATGGGGCTGCTTCTCCACACTTGGTTCAAATCTATAGGGCTGCTTCTCCACACTTGGTTTAAATCTATGGGAATCTGGTTCAGATTTGTGGGAATCTCTCCTTTCTCATCTCAAAGAAATCACCTCTTATCCACCATTCTAGACTGAATTAAAAACCTACCTTTTAAACAAGTCTAAATGCAACTGCTATTGTTTAGGAGACATAACACATTCATTCACATCTTCTTGCATCATATTCTCACTTATAATGTTCAGCTGTCACTTGGATATCACTTAATTTCTTTCACCACCAACTCTGACCTTCAACGTGCAGTTCACCCACACTGCTCATCCCCCTCAGTGTCTTTCCCCTACACCCCTGTTTATAAAAGCTCTTTCTATGTACATAATGCAGTTCTATAAATATATAGTCCAATATGTAGTGGTACAGTAATTCATTTATATAACCCTATAGATTTTACTGAACTGTATTACATTATTTTGTCATCAGCATCAACATCAACCATCTTCTTCTCTCATTTTGTACTGGGGGTCAGGATGTCACATCAACAGTGACCATCACAACACCATCACAGTGTCCATACCACCACCTGGCTAGCCCAGTTACAGTCACTCTTCTGTACACTAAACACACACACACACACACACACACACACACACACACAGACACACACGCGCGCACGTATATACACACACACACACACACACACACGCGCGTGTGCGCATGCACGCACACGCATACACACAAACACACACCCACACTCACACAGACACACACATGCGCGCGCGGGCACGCACGCACATGCATGCACACGCACTCACACACACACACACAGACACACACACACACACAGATACACACATACACACACGCACACACACACATAGACACACACGCACACACACACACACACACACACACACACGCACTCACACACACGCACACACACAGACACACAGACATACACAAACACACACACACACACACACACACACACACACACACACACACACACACACACACACACACACACACACACACACACACACACAGACACACACACACACACACTCACCTTATTCAGTATAACATCTTGTATGCTTTTGTTTTGATACTTTCTATGCTTTCAGGCTCAGAATAAAATTAGTCCGCTGAGATCAGAGCTATTCCCCAGTAAACAAAGTCAAATAAAATAAAATAAAGTAAAATTAAGTATTTTTGTTTTTTACATTCTCACCTTGCACTTTTAAAAAGGCAAAACAAATGTGTCTTCTTACCCACAACTCTGTATTACATGTTAGGTTTATAGATAAGTACTAGGCTAGCTGCCCTTGTGGGCCATTTTAGGTCTCGCCCATTTCCCTTTTTATGTTTGAAATAACCTGTCCCATTTGGTTACAGACTGGTCTTTCCCATCCCATGGTCGATAATTATATATTTGCCCTAATGAGAGCATCTTTGAGGGGACCCATGCATGGGATAAAATATTTAGGAGCTGCCTCTGTCCATTAGCAGTACAGGGGTAAATATTCTTTTTCCCATCCATAGATCCGAGCTGTGCTTGAATATGGACAGGGATGAACTTTATTTTATGTGGATGGGGAGTCTGTTCCATAGCAGCAGTATCTTCTGCAAAATATATCTGTCCCTCCAACCTGTTTTGTTGATGTTGCAGAACAGGTTTAGATCCCTAGGCCAAGTATTTCTGATACCATTTGTCTCATTGATGCATAGTAAATCCATCAGTTATGGGTCAGGGGATGCCTTGTATGCCGGGTACAGGTCACCTCTTAGCATTCTGTAGGATACTATGTATAGTAACAGAGCTTCGAGTTGGTACATGAAGGATGTGTTGTTTAGGCCTTGTATCCTTTTAGTTAAATATCTCTGTGGATGTTCCATTTGTTGCATGTGTCTGGAGTGATACATGCCAAAGAGGGCATTATACTTAATGACTGGCCTAATGAGGGCTGAGTAAGGCTTCTGATGCCAAGGTAACTCAGCAGGTGCAGTAAACAGTTAACAGTGATTCTTCGTCATTTGTTTGCCCCTGTACTTTACTTCCAGTTTTCCCCTGTTATGATTAAGTCCACATCTGTCTCCTTGTTCAGAAAATACTTACATATTAAATCGCCTACTATCTGTTGATGTAAATGTAACTATGCCTAATCGCTGTAAAATTCCAAGCCATTCTTTTGCATCATGGACTTTTTCTTTTCTGTCCCCCTCTTCCAGGATATAGTTAGTTTTGCTGCTTCCTGTTTCTTAAGTTGTTTTCCTCTAATTCTGTCACTTTCATTTCCTATTTTGCTCTTCCTCAGTGTAAGAATCTGCTTCCATCAACCCTCATCTAATTTCGATTCCTCTCCTTTACTACTTCTGTTTGTCTTATATTCTTTCAGTAACACTCAGCTATCACCTGATATCGTCTCTTCACTAGTCTGTCTCCTTTTGAATTATTTCTTTTCACCTCTGTGTTTACCTCCACGTTTTGATGTTCCTTCCTGCTAATAGTCATTCATTTTTTTTGCCTCTATTTTGTTAATGTACTGTTACTTAACTGGGTGTAGGTCTAGCTCAAAGAACATACCTTGATTAATCTATAATTTAGAAGTTTTTGCTTGTCACCTTTATACATGGTTGTTCTACCCCAACAAAAATCCTATATGAATAAACTGTTCAGAATTTATCAGATCCTCTTGGCAAATAAAGAAATAACTGCATCTGTCATGGTAGATTTAAAAATAAAATTTTAAAATGTAATTCAGAGCTCATTTATATTTTGATAGCAGAACATAGTACCAAATTAAAAAAAAAATCACTGACACAAGGAAGTGATGCTTTCCTGCACTAGAATATTTAGTTCTGATTTGTAGATATGGAGTGAAATGTTTAAAGCATTTACCGCAGCCTGCAAAGGAAAGACAAGAGCTATAAGAAGCATATACTGCGTCGAAAAAGTCAACTTTCATTAACAATGTTGTTGTTGTGTCTTTCGGCTTTTCCTGGTTAGGGGTCGCCACAGCGGAACTCCGGTCCGCTAATGATTGGCAGCAGATTTTTACATGCCGAGTTGCCAGCTCTGACCACAACCTTCAACGAAGGTACGCCCATTTCATGCATGTCTCCACACAGAAGATGCTGTAGCTGAGAATCGAACAGGACAACGTCGTACTGTGAGGCGACAATGGTACCGCAGCACCACCACCGCAGTCAACTTTCATTAACAATGTAATATATTAAAACATTTACATATATTAAAACACTTACATGAGAGGGCCAAAATTGCTTATAACAAAAATCCCAGCATTTAAAGCATAGAATTTCTCTATCTGGTTATAGACACAGAAACATTAATGACACGATTTTTAGTGTACTTATGAAGTGCCTTTGAATTATTATAATCGAGGGGGTCAAACAGATTCACGAATAACTTTTTTTTCTTTGCATCTTTAAGATGTACATCATAAGGATCATGTGCTTAATATTAAAGTTGTAAGCTGTCAGTTTTCAGCCAGACCTTTGCATCAGTTAGATATCCTAAACCATTAACTGTTGCAGATATGAGTATGGTTATTAGAGGACAACCCAGCTGTAGAAAGAGCGATTCATTCATAGGTTCATAGGTTCATAGGTAGGTACTAAGCTATCGGCCCAAGGGTTTATGTAAGCCTAGCCAACAAGTTTCCCTGGCTTACGTCACCCAAGGAAGTTATTTTCCTGTGCCACTGTTGAGCAGAGACACAGAAGTGATCCTGGTGTGTATTTCCTATTTCCCATCCACTCATCAAGATTTTTCTTAAAGAGTGCTAATGAAGAACTTTGCATGACATAGATGGGTAGTCTGTTCCAGAGTATGGGAAGTCTCTGGGACAGGAATCTATCCCTCCAGCATGTCCTGTTTATTGTGGTGACAAGGTTTAGGTCCCTAGAGCGTGTAGCTCGGAGGGATTGGGATTTCTTTAGGTGTAGCATGTCCAACAGCTCTGGGTTTGACATAGCTTTGTATGTTAGGCAGAGATCACCTCGGAGTAGGCGATATGCTACAGAGTAAAGCTGGAGTTTTTTGAGACAATCAGTGTAGGACTTTTGTCTGAGGCCAGTAATCCTCTTTGTGAGGTACTTCTGTGGCCTTTCCAGCTGCTGCAGATGTCTTGTGAGGTACATTCCAAAAGGGGCATTGTACTCTATAATGGGTCTAATGAGTGTCGAGTAGAGGGGAATAATGACCTCTCATCTTCCCATTTCATTTTTGTCACTCTACTTAGCCTTGAAGTGTGTTTTTCTTGTTTTAGGCCTTTCCACTCAGCAGTCTGTTTTAACTTGATAGTGTTTTCTGTTACGTATAAGTACAATATTTGTGATTATTTTGAATTATATCCCCTGAGAAAGTCATCACCAAGTACTTATGTAGTGATCAATTTCCCTTTGAAGATATTCACCTAAACTGTTTGTTTGAGGGAAGAGCACAATTTAAAAATCAGTGTTCATTACATTACTTGTTGCTAAAAAAAAAAAAGACATGAGCCGGGATAGCGAAGGAGCGTAACAAAATGAGGGGATAAAAAACGTGCAGGACATCGAGATATCTCCTATGGTTCTATTTCTGCCACTCAGTCTGGTGCTGTTTCATCAGGACATCGAGATATCTCCTATGGTTCTATTTCTGCCACTCAGTCTGGTGCTGTTTCAAATATATATATATATATATATATATATATATATATATATATATATATGTGTGTGTGTGTGTGTATGTATGTATGTGCGTGTGTGTGTGTGATGACAATTGAATGGGGAACAGGAAATTCATCCCCGGTTTAGCACCTATGTCTCTAATGGACACGGACAACCTGTAAATGCTATATCTCCCAGGCCCCCTGCTTGTAAATGTTTCTTCTCCCAAACCCCTGCTTACACTTATCAAGGATATCAGAACTTATCAGAGATTTGGGAGGCATGGCTAGGCTTAACAAGGCCCTTGTGGTCATTAGCTTAGTAAACAGCTATGAACCTATATAAGATCTCACAGATTATTGAGTATGTTGCTTTATTTGTAGATGGAATAAACTCACTCACCAGCAGTGCCTTTTTTTTTTCTACACGTGAGTGACCCAGAAACTCCGTTGGTTTGATGACTTGCACAGACTCATACAGTCTGAAAGGGGAAATTCAGGGATTCAAACCAAAGACGACATAATTAATTAATTATTACTTAATTAATCGAGTAATTAAGTAATTCATCTTTGTAGAATGGGTGGGTGGGCTAGTCTTTCCACCCATGATTTGGGTATAGTGACAGAAACATATAAAGTTAGTAACATGGCCTGACATGGACAAACATTTTGGAATACATTAATATTTTTAACTATTTAAGTATTTATTTCCAAGTAAAAAAAGGTATGTAGCAAAATATAATGTTGAGAGTATGTGAACATTGTAACTACACTAAGTAATAATGTACTATTTACAATTCTAATGCACTATTTACATATTTACAAAGAACTCTAGTGTTAAGATGAGCATCTGTTTACATGTGTTTAACTCGGGCTGTGTTGAAGCTAATGCTCCAAGCTTAATTACTATTTAGAGCTACAGTAAAAGTTAAGGTGGTAAACGTTTACTCTCATTCTAAAACACATCAGATCACTGCACAAACTAGCATTGTGTTATGCTGTTACATACTTAGGAATACGTTAGTACCGCTTAACATTTTCTGCCTTTTTTAAGTACATGCTGAGTTTGTTCCTGTTCTGTGCTAATGGCTTTCACATAATTTCTTTCTGTACACCTTGTTATGTCTCATTATTTCATACTTGTTTTGTTGTGTTTTTCCAGAAAAAAAATGCAACCCTTGCATCTACTTTAGGATGCTATTTTTTAACCACACTATTTGATTTCGGCCCTTATTTGGTGTATGGCTTTTGCTGACACTTCATTCGTCATGCAATGAACTTCAGAGGGGAAGTGAAACAGTAGCTAATCTGTGCAACACCAGGCTTGGCCATTTGTCAGTCATCCACAGGCTCTTGTTTCAGTCTTCTTAGGAAGCAAGTTATGTTATGGGCAAATGTTTTGAAACATGATACGTAAGAGTGATACAGGCCACTTAAACCCACGGGACACATACAGATGCTTTTAATTATGAGAGGAAACTTAATTATCTCAATCCTTCCTTGAATGTAGCAGCTACTGGAGCTCTCTGATGGAAAGCAGTGTTCTTATTTATCAAGTGTGCACATTAGTCAATAATTATCACTTTTCAGCTCTAACTCAGGAAATTGTGTAAGCATTGACAAGTAACTGAATTCATTTTAACACAGCCAGCCATAGTAACAACTTAGAAACTTTCCCAACTCATATAATTTCTTTAATCATATTAATATCCTCTAGGCAGAAATTGCTGTTTTGTTTGTCAGGGGAGGTGGGAGCTTTGAGCTACTTAACTGGGTCGATTATAATTTTACATTTTACACTGGATGCATACGGGAATCAAACTCAAGTCCACAGGATAAGGTTTGGAATGCTGGACTGTACTTCAGTGATGTTTACTAACATTGCATTTCATTCTGTTAACAATGAGGTCTTAGAAAGTTAACAGTCATGAAGTAGATTATGGAAAGCATACCTGATGTTTAATACAGCAAAAGATAAACAGTTTATTTATAAAGAAAAATATATGTCCTTAACAAAAGCAAAACAGATTTACGTCCTTAACAAAACAATCTTGTACAATTCTTAATGGCAGTTACTTTAAGCCCCTTTTGTATAAGTTATGAAATTTCAGAAGTACGTTAATGAATTACATACTGTAGAAAGGCATACAGTCATATCACAATTAAGTCACATTAACAAGAAGGCAGTTAATTCTGTCTCAACAAGAAGGCAGTTAGTTCTATCTCAACAAGAAGGCAGTTAGTTCTATCTCCGGAATTAGTTATGCTTGGAGAGTTTTAACTGGTTGCCCGATGATAATCTAGAAATATGAGAAGTTAAAATACTTTTCACAAATGTCCATCTATCTTGTCATTGTCTAATATCAAAATTCCAGGTAAAAATGTTTGTTGTCTGTGTGCTCAGAGTAAGAGAAACATGTCCTTTTGTTCTTCATCACCACTACACACTACCCAGAAAATGAGCAATTGATATGACTGTATCTACAGCTGTGCTATCTTTCACTTCTAGAGTGTAGTTCATTTTCTTTATGTCGTCATATTCTTAAGTAACATTCTTTCACTGGGCAGTACCCACTGCATCCTCTTCAGGATCCCAGGGAAGCCAGAGCCTTTCTTGTAAGGAAACAGATACAACACTCCTGGCTAGGATGGCAGTCCATCACAGGATGTATGCTTGCATGCATTCACACCACACTGACATTACTAGCATTTTAGAACATTGCCAGTTCATGCATCATTATGTATTTACACCATGGCAAGAATTTTGAGCACCTGCCAAAAGCGTAAATGGACACAAGAAGGTTCTATAGACTATGCAGAAGGTACCCCACTGGTGAACTGAGTGGGGAATCCAAGCACTGTGAGGCAGCAACACTAATTATTGCACCATTATGCAGCTCTATGCTGCAACCATTTCTAAATAAGAGACAGTGTGTCACTTACTTCAGACCTTGTTATGAATGGAATTGTCTCAGAAGGTCAATGTTGTGTCACACTTGCTAAGATGCCTTAGACAAAGCCACATGCTAGCAGGCTGACAAAGGAAGTATTACATTGGTTAACTGATTTTCTGCAATTTATGCAGAATGCTGGTGATAGAATACATCACTGTACTGCTGTTTTAATCAGTTTGTCTTTTAACCTGTCCAATAAATAGAATGGCAATTTCTGTGAATGTTTGCAATGAAAGGATTTTTGTGTAAAACTATAGTTTGAATTAAATGGTAGTTTAACAGTTGCACTTTGTGGTGTGTTTATTGTAAGGGCTACCCTTTCAGCAGACACAGTAGACCTATTGTACAAGGTCTGTATTGTGTGTGTGTGTGTGTGTGTGTGTGTGTGTGTGTGTGTGTGTGTGTGTGTGCGTGTGTGCGTGTGTGCGTGTGTGCGTGTGTGTGCGTGTGTGTGTGTGTGTGTGTGTGTGTGTGTGTGTGTGCGTAAGTGTGTGGGTTATGTAGCAGAATGGGCTTTGTATGTTGCTGCCCTTTACCATTTTTTTCCATGGATGTGTGATCCAGGAGTTAGTATGTTTAAGGAAGCAGATCTGCGGATGTGCTGAGACTTGACCACCTCCAATATATAATATATATCTTAGTGCTTTCTTACTTTGTCCAGTGAAACTGCATTTTTTTTCCTTTGGAAAATACAGTTTCAATCTTCCTCTTTTGTCTTTTTGTCATCTGAGTGATAAATCTAGTGATAAGTAGATCCTGGGAGTGTCCAGCCACCTCCCCCCAGCTGAGTGAATGTTTTTGTGGTTGGGCAGTCATATCTAATCAGGTCCTTTAAGAAAATGGAGCCAACCTTGCAGAGAGCATATGATGTCTAACCTGTAATCTAACAGACAGCCAATACAGAATCTAAAGATTAGGAGTAACAAGGGCCACTCTAGGACACCCAGCTAGTAGCATGGCTATTACATTCTATGCCCATTTGAAGTCATTGTAGATTACTTACTGTTAGTTCTAGACAAAATGCGTTTCAGTAGTCCAGCCTGGAGGATGCAAGGTAATAAATAATCAGTGTAGGGTCACCAGTGAGATTACAATGTTTAATCATCAAGACATTTCTTAGGCAATAAAAGGAAACTCTACCAACATCTGATGGCTGGTCTTGTATCACTCCGTGGTCCATCACTCTAGATGCAAAGTTTAACCATACACTTTCCATTATTAGTCTGACAAAGTGACTTCTCATCTTTTGTTCTCTCATAATGTCTTGCAGACAAAGAGTGCAGACTACGAACAACGGCAGAGCCAAAACAGTCACCTGGGAAATCACTCAAGTATGGGGAAAAGACCTTAGTGTGTTGATCCATGAGACATTTTTCTAAGACCTTTATGTCGAGTAGGATTTAAACCAGACAAAGACCATTACAGATGCTGTACATCTAAATCTCAGATGGTTGACCAAAACTAAATCAGGACTACATTGGATACTCAGACTTTCAAAAGTTCAAGTGTCATATGATTGACACCATATGATCGAACTTTTGAAAGTTTGAACGTTTTAATGGAGATCTCCATACAGTGCAGAATGGGAAGATTTCCCTTTTTGCACTGTAGTGCGATCTCAGATTTGGTGTATTTAAAGAGCAGCTTGGTGTGGGGGGCACAGGGGGGCTTGCCCCCCCCCTGCTTAAAACGTTCAGGTAGGTTATTTGGGTAGTTATTTATTTTTTTTTTTGGATGTTTGAACTTTTAAAAGTTCATAGATTCATAGGTTAGTACTAGGCTATTGGCCCTAGGGCCTATACAAGCCTAGTCATAACAATTCCCTGGATATTTCTTCCCACAATATTTACTTCCCTGGACCCCTGTCTAGCAGGGCGACCGATGTGATCCCCGGGGTGAATTTTCTATCTCCCATCCAATCGTCAAGGTTCCTTTTGAAGAGGACCAAGGAGGTGCTCTGCTTGACATGTATGGGCAGTCTATTCCAGAGTATGGGGAGTCTCTGGGTCAGGAACCTATCCCTCCAGCATGTTTTGTTCATTGTGATGACAAGGTTTAGATCCCTGGAGCATGTGGCTCTGAGGGATTGGGATTTCTTTAAGTGGAGCATGTCCAACAGCTCAGGGTTTGACATGGCCTTGTATGTTAAGCAGAGATCACCTCTGAGTTGACGATATGCCACAGAGTATACCTGGAATTTTTTTTAGACTGTCAGCATAGGGCATCTGCTTTAGGCCTGTGATTATTTTAGTGAGGAATTTCTGCAGCCTTTCCAGCTGTTGCAGATGTCTTGTGAGGTACATACCAAACGGGCCATGGCACTCTGTAATGGGTCTAATGAGGGATGAGTACAGTGGGACAATGACCTCCTTTTTTCTGGATGAAAAGCCCTTAGTGATGAGTTGTGCCACATAGAAGGATTTCCTGACTGTTGTGGCAATGTGGTTATCGAAGGTGAGACCATTGTCCACCTGTGTCCCTAAGTCTCTCATCACACTTTTGGTGTTTAGTGTACTGTCACCTATGTGGTAATTCATAGGTACATGTTTTTTCCCAAAGGGGATAACTATACATTTGGCATTAAGCTTGAGCCCATGGCTCTGGCACCAAGCATCTGTTTCTGTAAGGCCCTTTTGTAGAATATCCACATCATTTGGGGATTCAATAATGGCTCCCAGTTTGCAGTCATCTGCAAACTTTGTTAGCCAGAGTCCCTTAGTGTTGGCCTGTACTTCAGAGAAGTAGATGCCAAACAAGAGTGGTCCCAGGACTGAACTTTGAGGTACTCCACTTGTCACTTGTCTGGAGCTGGATTTGTAGTCGGCTACTTTTACAGTCTGGGTTCTGTCAGTAAGCCAGTTGGCAACCCATCGAGTGACGTAGGGATTTATGCCCAGCTTAGTAAGTTTATCTATGATTCCAGAGTGGGGGTGGTGTCAAAGGCCTTGGCAAGGTCCAGATAGGCTGTGTGGACTGCCTTACCCTCGTCCACAGCTCTGGAGACTGATTCAAAGAAGTCAATCAGCTTCAGGAGACAAGATCGGCCCTTCATGAACACAAACTGGGTGGGGTCTAGTGTTTGAAGGTTGCCAATGTCTTTGTTTATAAGTTCCATGATAATGTGTTCCATGCCCTTGCAGATCAGGCTCATCAAACTGATGGGATGGTAGTTCCCGGGATCCAAGGTGGATCCCCCCTTTGTGGAGTGGGATAACTGTAGCTGTGCGCCACTCAGTGGGCACGAAGCCTGAGGTGAGGCTACGATTAAACATAACACTTAGGTGAGGTGCCAGTTCATTTTATAGTTCATGTAGACAGCCCGGGATGTCATCTGGTCCCATGGATGCTGTATTCTTAGCGTTGGAGAGTGCAGTTTCTACCTGTGTGGCCGTGATGACCAGAATTTGGCAATCTTTTGGTATTGAGTTGGGCCCTTTAGGGGGTGAGAGGGGAGTGCATTTGACACTAAATCGATCTGCTAGGATATTGGCAATATCCTTGGGATCAGTATATTTGATGCCATTCTGTTGTAGCTCAGAGCATATCTGGGCATTGCCATTTAAATTCTTGACATAACTATAGAATGCCTTGTGGTTGTCTTTAGAATCTTTGGCAATTTTATTTTTCTAACTAGCTTTGGAGGATTTTATGAGGGATCTCAGCTTCTTACTGAGGCTGGTAAGGGAGTTTTTTGCATCATGGGATTTTCCTCTTTTCTGCAACAGTTTTTTTCTTCTGTTGCATAGTTTGTTTATGGCAGGGAACCACCAGATTGGCTTCCTTTTTTTGGAGGAGAGCATCTTGGTTCTATTTGGGATGGCACAATTCATGCATGAGTGGATGTGCTCGTACAGTGCCTTAGTGTAGGATTCAGCAGTCGAACTTTCAGCTCCCATCTGCATGGGTGTCATGAAGTTTGTCACTTCTGACTTGAGTAGCATGAAGTTGGCTTTGGAGAAGTTTTTTACATAGGTTTCCTTACTGGGGGTGGGATGTGGATTTGCTTTTGGTCAGACCTGACCAATGGGGGTGACCACTGGTGTGGAGCATTTATTTCCCATGTTGGTAATGACCAGGTCTAGGATATTGGAGCCCCTGGTGGAACAATGGATTAGTTGATCCAGGGTATTGGAATTTATGAATTCCAAGAACCGTTGGGAAAACGTGTTGGTACCTGAGTAGTTTTCCCAGTTAATGACAGGGTAGTTGAAATCAACCAGTGTTAGGGTGTTTGATTGTATCTTAATATTTTCCAGTTTGTTTAGAAAGGTGTAGTGAGAATCTTGGGGTATGGTGGGGGATCTGTAGCAAACTACAGTTTGGATTGCAGTCTTACCTAGTGTTAGTTGCACCTGGAGAATTATAGATGCATTGTGTGGGGCAACTAGCCTGGAGGTTTGAATATTCTTGGTGAATATGGACATTCCTCTTCCTTTAGTGTTTCGGTCTTGGTTTGGTGGCCGAAAAGTGTGGTAAGAGTTGTAGCCTGGTATTGCAGGGGTGCTCTCTGGAGCCTTGAACCAGGTCTCACTTACTGCACAGATATTGATGTTTTCCATTTTTAGGAGTGCCTTGAGAGAGTGCATTTTGAGGTTTAGACTTCTAACATTGAGTTGCATTACCTTCAGATATTGCATGCTTGTATCTGCTCCGCTAGTGGTTTTGACCTGCTCCGGTAGTGGTTTTGACCATTGAACCTTGCCTAAAAAAGGCACTATAGGGGTGGCAAGAGCTTTAGCCAGGAACCTGAATCCCAGGGGTGACAGGTGCAGACCATCTCTGGCAAAGCATCGTGGTTTGTCGATCATGTCGTCCCAGGCAGACAGATACTGGATCCCCTTTGAATGACACCAGAAGCTTAGCCAATTGTTGAAGTCAGTCATTTTGTCCCTGTACTGTGGTATCATTCTCGGCGAAAGCAAGATGCTACTCAGGGCTAGGGTCATACCTGACTGGGCCACATGATCCAAGAGCTCTTCCATGTCTCATTTCATGTAGTCCATGGAGGTACGTCTCAAGTCATTTACTCCAACATGGACAATGACAGAGTCATATTTGTACTTGTTGTGGAGTGACCTGAGTGCATGCGTTATGTGGTGGATCCTAGCACCCAACAGGCAGCTGACTGTAGTTTTCTCCTTGTTCAGCCTGGTGAGTGGGACATCAGTGTGCCTGACTGTAGAGTCACCTATGACTAAGTGTTAGGTACGGTGTCTTGCTTTAGGGGCTGCTGTTGGGTGGCACACTGGTGTTGTGAGCTATGTGTCACTTTGGTTGTGACTGGTGTTTGTTTGCATTTCAGCTTTGGAGGTCCTTGTTGCTTGGGCAGGTTAATGTTAAGGGCCTCCGCATTTGTGGGTTTGGTGTTGCTATGTGTGGGTGTTGATGGTGTGGGTTTTGAAGGGCTATGAGTTGCTTGAGGTGTAGTGCAGGTGTTAACCTTCCCCTCTTGACTGTCTAGCACAATCTTGGCTGGAGAGAGCTTTGCTTCCAGTTTGACTATGTAATTGCATATCTCGCAGGTTGCAGTGTTGGGTGGTAGGAGGAGAGGGTTGTCTGTGTACATGAGGCAGTTGCTGCATTGCCCCAGTATGCCCAGATTCACAAGGTGGTCAGGAGAAATCACCGGAAGCTGACCCTTGAACGTGCCTGTTTAGGTGCTTTTTTGTCAAGTACAAGAGCTGTTTTCCCTTACCTTTGCAAGGTACTTTGCAATTATAGGCTCTTTATTGCCTACAATTAATTTCTCCTTATTAACAAGGGGAGTTGAGTGCTTGTATCAGTTTAAGGCTTCCTAGTCCTTTCCAGCAGGTTCTAGAGCAGGTGCTAGTCACAAGGATTCAGATTTTAGTACTACTACTGAGCAACCAGCTAGTTCTAAGGGAAAATTTGAAGAGCAGACGTTTTCACACCTGGAATAGTTTAACTGTAGCCCCACTGTGCTGTACAATGTGAAAAATGCACAAACACGTGTTTTTAAGCCAGGAAGTTGAAAGGGATAGAAATCAGCCCAAAATGGCTAAAATTACAATTTCAGAGCTGGAAACCACTCCTCTCCAACTGGTAAGCAGTAGGACTTCCCTCTACCACAGCAAGGTCTGGATAGCTCTGGACAGAAAATAAAGTCCTGAAACCAGCCAAGCTTGGGATCTAGACTATACTAGCTAGGAAAGGCAGGAAATGAGCAAACAAGATACTCTATATTTCCAAAATGTTTGAGAAGCACAGTCAGAACAAAAAGATATTTAGGCAATTTTTTTTTCTTTGTTTAAGGAAAGGGAGAAAGGAGGAACGGAAGGAAAAAACTAAGTGGGTTGGCCTTCTCAGATGTTCTCACTGTATTAGGTAGAATGAGCTAATGACACTAGACTGGGGGGAGTGTCCAAGATCAAATTTAGAGTAGGGGCGGGCAACTGCAAGGCCAGCAGGTATAAAGACAAGATGTATTTATTTATTTATTTGCAATTTGATTACCGGGGAAGTCCACTGGGCCGAATTAACCCATTTTCAGTGGAGGCCTGGGGAGAAAAGCTCCAAGATGCATTATACAATTTAGATACAAATGATAGTTAATATTAAAGATCTTATGTAGAATTGTTACTCATAAATGCATTCAATATCATGCATAATTAAATTCCTTAAGCTTGAGGGTAGGGATCACTCAGTTTCATTTGAGGAAAACAGATATGGGTTAGGTGTGGAAACAGTTTGCATACAAACCTTTTAAGAAAATTTAAATATGCTTTACATACACACATCAACAGTAGAATGTTATTTACAATATTTACAAGGTTGGGCTGTGTGAGGGTAGCTGTAGGAGGTGAAAGCTTAGAAAGAAGCTATAGAAATTGTTGAGAGCTTAGATAGGCTCATAGGAAGATAACTATGAGAGTTGTAGAGCTTGGGAACCAGAGTGAGAACCCCCTTGGATTAGGTTGGGTGAAGGCAGGTACATTTCCATTTAGTGGACAGGTGTTTGAATAGTTGGGTTTTGAAGTTTTCTGAGTTTGGTATGGTTCTTAGTGTGGAGGGAAGGGAATTCCATTATTTGCCCAGTGAGAAAGATAGGAGAAGTTGGTCAGCAAGGCATTTAGGTTTATGGATAGTAATTAAGTTCTGATTTTCAGATCTGAGAGCTCTGTTGGGTGTATAAGGGGGAAGGATGTTAGTTAGAGCGGGACATTTTGTTGGGTGAAATATGAGTCTATGTGCAGTAGTGAGTTGGAGATAGTCTAGCTTGGGAGTTCAAGCCAATTCTGGGATTGTAGGGTTAGGCAGTGTTGGGTGGTATTTTTAAACTTAGAGGCACATTTAGAGATTTAGAGGTGATAGAGGAGGATAGGTTGGTTAGGAGATGGGCTCTGTATAATAAGGAAGGAAGAAGATAAGTTGAGGCCAGAGTTTGCCTGGTAGAGTTGGAGAGAAAGTGATTATTCCTATACAGCATACCTAGCTTTTGGTGGGTTTTCTTAATATTTTGTTGAATATGAATATCAAACTTGAGGTGTTCATCTACAGTAATGCCAAGTAATTTGGCAGAGGGGACTACTTCTATAGGTGAGTTGGTTTGACTATAGACTTTGAAATTGTTTTTATCGTAGGAGTGGTTCTTTGTGGGAGGGAATAATAGAATCTTTGATTTGTTTGCATTGAGAGAGAGGTGGTTTTGGCACATCCAGTTTTCAGTTGTTGAATAGGCAATTTGGGTTTTAGTCAGCAGTTCAGATAGGTTTGAGGCAGAGCAGACTAAGGTTGAATCGTCTACGTATTGAATGATTTTAGCATCAGGAATAGCAGTGTGAAAATTATTGATGAAGATGTTAAAAAGCATTGGCCCAAGGATGGATCCTTGTGGTATGCCAGTTGGGGTAGGTAGGAAGGAAGAGATGGAGTTCTTCCATTTGACTGCCTGTGATCTGTCTGATAGATAGCTGGAGAACCAGGATAAAGAATTATGTGAGAGATTAAGGTTTGAGAGATGACAGAGAAGGTGCTTGTGGGAAACTATCAAAGGCTTTAGACAGATCGAGTAAAACAGTAGAAACTAAGTGGCCTGAATCTTGGGCTTGATTGACAGTTTCTAGGAAAGGGAGTAAAGCGGTTATTGTGCTATGGCCTGGACGGAAGCCATGCTGGGTAGGAGTGAGAAGATTGTTTTGGGACAGGAAAGGCATAAGTTGGAGGTGGATGCATTTTTCTAGGATTTTGGAGATTGGTGAGAGCAAAGCAATGGGGTGAAAGTTTGAGATGTTGGTATTTTTGCCTCCTTTATGATGAGGAAGAATATAAGCTGAGTGCCAGAGTTTGGGGACGTATGATTCTTTTATGGATCAGTTGATAATGATGCTGATTGGGAGTGCAATGCCATCAGCAGCACATTTTAGGATGGAAGAGGGAATATTGTCGGGAATGTTAGAGCAAGATTTAAGTTTGGACAAAAGTTTTTTTATAAAGTGTTTTGGTACTGATTTTTAAGAATAAGGGTGATGTGCAGAGCTGTAGTAACTACAGAGGGATTAAACTTGATGAGTCACAGCATGAAGTCATGGGAAAGAGTAGTGGAAGCTAGGTTAAGAAGGGACGTGATGATTAGTGATCAGCAGTATGGTTTCATGCTGGGAAAGAGCACTACAGATATGATGTTTGCTCTGAGAGTGTTGATGGAGAAGTACAGAGAATGTCAGAAGGAGTTGCATTGTGTTTTTGTAGACTTAGAGAAAGCATATGACAGGGTGCCTAGAGAGGAGTTGTGGTATTGTATGAGGAAGTCAGGAGTGTCAGAGAAGTATGTAAGAGTGGTACAGGATATGTACGAGGGTAGTGTGACAGCGGTGAGGTCTGCGGTGGGAGTGATGGATGCGTTTAAGGTGGAGGTGGGGTTACATCAAGGATCAGCTCTGAGCCCTGTCTTCTTTGCAATGGTGATGGACAGGTTGACAGACGAGATCAGACAGGAGTCTCCATGGACTATGATGTTTGCAGATGACATTGTGATCTGTAGTGAGAGTAGAGAACAGCTGGAGGAGACCCTGGAGAGATGGAGATACGCTTTAGAGAGAAGAGGAATGAAGGTCAGCAGGACTAAGACAGAATATATGTGTGTGAATGAGAGGGAGGATAGAGGAATGGTGAGGATGCAAGGAGTAGAGGTGGTGAAGGTGGATGAGTTTAAATACTTGGGGTCAATAGTTCAGAGTAATGGTGAGTGTGGAAGAAATGTGAAGAAGAGAGTACAGGCAGGATGGAGTTGGTGGAGAAGAGTGTCAGGAGTGATTTGTGACAGAAGAATACCTGTAAGAGTGAAAGGGAAGGTCTACAAGAGGGTAGTGAGGCCAGCTATGTTATATGGGTTGGAGACAGTGGCATTGACAAAAAGGCAGGAGTTTGAGCTGGATGTGGCAGAGTTAAAGATGTTAAGATTTACACTGGGTGTGACGAGGGTGGACAGGATTAGGAATAAGTATATTAGAGGGTTAGCCCAGGTTGGAAGGTTTGGAGACAAAGCCAGAGAGGCAAGATTATGTTGGTTTGGACATGTGCTGAGGAGGGATGCTGTGTATATTGGGAAAAAGATGCTAAGGATGAAGCTACCAGGTAACAGGAAAAGAGGAAGGCCTAAGATAAGGTTTATGGATGTGGTGAGAGAGGACATACAGGTGGTTGGTGTGACAGAGCAAGATGCAGAGGACAGGAAGAAATGGAAACAGGTGATCCGCTGTGGCGACCCCTAACGGGAACAGCCGAAAGAAGATGATGACGATGAGTGGAGATGGGTTTGAGTTAAAACAGATGAGGTGAGTTAGAAGGGGGAGAGTGTAGAGCAGTTGGGTTATTATTGGGAAATGTCTTGGTGAGGGTAGTAATAGTGTCTATGAAAAATGAGTTAAATTCAGAGCCTAGTTTGAGATCAGATTTACCTGGGTGAGGACAGGGATTATTCTTGGAGCCTGGATTGAGGAGTGAATTTACTGAGTTCCAGAATTTTTGGGGGTTTTTACTGTTATTGGACTGAAGTTTGATATACTAGGATTTTTTGGGTCTGTATTAGAACACAGAACATTCAAAATGTTGAGTGTTCTAATATCGAACCCTAGCAATCGAAAAAAAAAACATTGAACATTCCGAACAACAAATTTTTTCCTAGGGAAAAAATTTGCTGTTCCAAAACACATACACACAACAAAAGCACACCAAACAAACAGCAATCCACACACATACACCTAAAGTTGTACACCTAACCCTACACTAAACTATACATACACCACTAACTATCCACTTACCTTAACCCAATAAGGTCCGTCACTATCGCACAGTCACCTCACCCGTGCCCTAATCCTAACTCACCTAACCCGCCCTAACCCACACGTCCACACAGTCGCACACTTATCTGATCCGCGCCCTAACCCTAAGTCACCTACCCTGCCCTAACCCACACATCCACACAATCGCACACTTACCTGAACCCGACCCGTAACTTTCCACCAGAGCGCTGAAACTGCCTAAGCAACAGAAACAGACAACCAAATTCTTTCCCTAGGAAAGAATTCGGTTTCCTGTTACTTTGATATTTTCAGCATTCACTGAAAACGGGTCGATATTAGAACACCCATTTCAAATGTTCGGTGTTCTAATATAGACCTGGATTTTTTGTCTTTGGTGATTAGTCATTTTGCACGGTTGCAGAGCTGTTTATATTGGAGCAAGGTATTGTCCAGTTTATTATTTAGGTAAAGCTTCCATAGTTTGTCTCTGTGGTGCATAATCTGTTTTGTCTCTTTGGATAGCCAAGGAGCAGTTTTAGTTTTTATCCTTTTGTTTCTTAGTGGGGCTAGTGAGTTTAAAGATGCCAATAGGGATGGAGGGTGGGACAAAACACTACAGAAATGTTTATCACAAGTGAGCCAATAGCTATGAAATACAGTACAAGTATGCAGTATACAATAAAATTGCTATAAATATCTAGAATAAGCAATAACTACTACAAATAATCAAAAAAACAGGCAACTTATTGCTATATATCACAGATCAGCTGCTCCTCCTCAGATAGCTCTGTGCGTAATGGCTGAAACACTCAAGTCAACTTCTTAATAGAAAGTTGAAACCTGAAACAACTGTAAAAAAAGCTCAAAAGGTCGATCATATGGTGTCGACCATATGAGACACAAAATTTTAAATGTTCGATCATCCAATATAGACCCAACTAAATCGTCGTCAGAATTAAATTCTCCTGATAAAGACCAACAAAACACAAGAGTTTCACGCCAATACAGTAAGGAGTTATACATAATCCTTATAGGGATACATAAAGCTTCACCTTTGTTTAAACACACCTTTATTGAATCATCACTTGTGACATAGGCAAATAGACATTTATACAAAAGTAATCAAACTGTATTAACACATTAACAAACCTTATTCTTCACATATCATATAACCTAAGCAACAGTACATAAATTATTCAATTCCTGCCCCCCTTTTTTGAAACAAGAAACATCTTTATTAAACCATCACTTACAACATAAGCAGTCATATATTTATATAAATTAAAACAAACTACACCAATGCACTCCTAGTTCCAAAGCATTTTACATCACAAACTATACTGACGCACTCTCAGTTGCAGTTTTATAGAGAATTGGGAAACAAGGTAAAAGGAATTGAAAAAAAAAGAAATGGATATATTTTGGAGACGTATTTATGAAGATCCTGTGGAAGATAACAAAGATGCTAAATGGATAGAAGAAGTAAAAGAAAGAATAAGAAGTTTAAAGGTACAGGATATGAAATGGGATGAAATAACAGCCAGAGAGATTGAAACAAAGTTAAGAAAAGCCTCTAAGTGGAAAACCCCAGGCCCAGATGCAGTACATAACTTCTGGCTAAAAGTTATTAACATCTTTGCACAAAGATTTAGCCATGAGTAAGAGCTATTTGTATGCACACCTTGGACAAACACCAACCTGGCTAACAACAGGAAAAACAATGCTCTTACTTAAGAGTGAACCTGCAAGCTACCCTAAAAATTATAGACCAATAACTTGCTTTCCGATGACGTATAAACTATACACTGGAACTGATGCTGACAGAGATTATAGTTATTTAGAAGAAAACTCAATTATGGCAGCAGAACAAAAGGTCAATAAAAGAAAGTTATATGGAACAAAGGATCATTTGTTGTTAAATAAAGTCATAGTGAACTGTAAAAAGGGGAAGAATATAAGTATGGCATGGAGTGACTACAAAAAGCGTTAGACAGTATCCTACATTCATGGATCAAAGAGTGCTTAAAAATGTATAAGATACACCCAACACTGATCAACTACATTACAGTGACCATGAAATAGTGGCAGACCAATTTGCAATTAAGCCATGATAAAGGACAAATTATTATCCCAGGGATAAAAATTCAAAGGGGGCTATTCCAGGGTGACTCTTTGTCACCGCTACTGCTCTGCCTTGCCCTTAACCCATTAAGCTGTCTACTTAGCAGATTAAGCCATGGCTATAAATTGACTCCTAGAAAACAAAATGTAAAAACTTCTCATCTTCTCTTTCTTGATGATTTAAAACTGTCTAGCTCATCAGATGAGGAACTGAAAGCACAACTGCAAGTTGTCAAAACATTTTCAGATGGTACAAGAATGTTATTCGGTCTTGATAAATGCGCAAATGCAACCTTTAAAGCAGGAAAACTGCAGCACCAAGAAAACATCAGTTTGGGACAAGAATGTGATATAAAAGAACTTGAGCAAGGGGGAGTGTATAAATATTTGGGAACTGATGAAGGATCAACAATAAAACAAACACATATGAGTAAGAGTCAATAAGGAATACTTTAGAAGACTTAAATTACTCTTGAAGAGAGCATTGACATCTTGGGACAAAATTCAACCTATAAACCATTTGCTCTTCCTATCATAACTTACAGTTTTGGAGTGACTGACTGTCCCCAAAATGTGTTGGATAGATTAGACAGGAAAACAAGTAGGATGTTTCATGCTCACCAAATAATTTATAAAACTCAGTACATAGCAAGATTATATATTCCCTGTTCTGAAGGAGGGGTGGGCCTCCTTAAAATTGATTACCTGTAGATCTGCAATCATGAGACTGCACACATATCTGCTGACTTCACAAGATCCAAACAAAGTGAAAGTTTTGAAACATGAGGAGAGTAAATCTAAGATTACTTCTCTGCTTAATCTAGCAGAAATATATCGGCATCCGGCAGGAATGGACATCAAAACATAAGTAGATAAAAATCAGGCAGCAACTGAATGTGTCAAAAAACAAAAGAAAGAATATAAGGTATAGGACCAGATGAGAAGGGAAGAAATGTGGAAATACATAAATATAGTTGGAAGTATAGAAAACTTCTGGAAGAACCTCATATTGATCAGGATCAAACACATGAATGGTTAAGGAGAGGTGAATTCAAACCAGGAGATGAAAGGTTATCGGCGGCCCAAGATAGTGGGCTACTTACACAATGGTTTACAAATTACATTGAACATGTGGGAGAAACAGACAAGTGTAGGTTTTGTAACACAGAATTGGAAACAGTTGCACACCTTGTTGCTGGTTGTGACATACTAATGGCAGAGGGACTGCATACTGAAAGCCATAATAATGTGTCAATGCTATTACACTGGGGATTGTGCAAACATTATGGTACTGAAGTGGCTGAAAAACACTGGAAACATCAGCCACAAAAGATCATAGAAAATTATGCAATCTACATCACCTGGGATCACCCATTACCAAAAGTTCAAAAGATGGATGCTAGAAAACCAGATATAGTGGTCCATGAAAAAAAGACAAAGTAGCATTGATCATTGAAAATCTCCACATTCAGTGACTACTGTGCCTTGCATACAGAGAGACACACAAAGTTATAAAATGTCGGGATTTGCATGAAGAAACAAGAGCAGTGTTGAAGAAAGATACCCAGACAGTTCCAGTAGTAGTAGGAGCAATGGATCTTATAAAAAAGAATCTACAATCATATTTAGATATGGCAAGTCGGTACGTAAAAATCTACTGCCAATCATTAGAGGACCGGAGTTCAACTGTGGTGACCCCTAAACGGGAAAAGCCGAAAGGTACAACAACCAATACATGTAACCCCATATGAATTGCAGAAAGTGTCATTATTGGGTACACTGCGGGTGCTGCGAATAGCAGATCTGGCTGACATTAAACACTGAAACAATACTGATTTCATGAACTTTAATTGTACTTTAACTTAGAAATGGGGTCCATTCCCATCATGGTATTAGAAACCCAAAAGAGCTCGAGAAATTAAAAAAAAACTGTAGACATTACACATCATTTAAAATCTACCCAATCATTTTCAGTCAAACATTAAATAGCTCATTTGAGTCCTGCCTTCTTTTAAACCTCATTCATTCCTTGTTTGTATTGCTTCCACAATTCCTTTTTTTCTGTGTAGTTTGTTCCTACCATTTTCTAAAGATCTCAATTCCAGTTGTTTTATCTCTGTTACTGTATTCACTACTTATAATGTAGTTGGTTTAGATTCTGATTTCCATTTTCTAGTAATTGATTTTTGGGCAGCTACCATAATTAGACACAACAAGGCCTTACCATGTCTAGGCAATTCTGATTCTGTATCATAGCTCAGAAAAATCATCTCCCTCATCACACAAATCCACCCACCCAGCATCTCTGACAGTGCATCCTGCAGGGAATCCTTAAAGTTCACCAACTCACCACACTCCCAGAAAATATGTTCCCAAGTACCTCTTTCCTTCCCATCACACCTCCAACATTTGCTGTCTACCTGAGGAAAACTTCTCTGGAGTACTTGCAGAATAAAAATATCTAGGTAAACATTTGCAAGCAAAAATCCTAAGATTTGTCATCATTCATAAAGTGGACTCTCTGGTTATTTCTTAAAGAATTTAAAGCTTTATATTCCAAGGAAGATAAAGTAAACCCCCTTTTTTCTAAGAGATTAAACCAAAAATGCTATAATGTCCAATTCACATAAAAACTCAAAAGCAGACAGTGACGGTACAAGTGATGCATTAAAGGTGCTGAGTTTAGATGTTCCCTGCCCACTCCTATATTACTTAGTAAACAGTTTAAATTCAGTTGTCAGACATATCTTTTTAAATTTAAAATGGTTTTACATTTACTTTATGCGTAGGGATGAATGACAGCCCTCTTACTTAAAACACTCATGGTCAGAAAACAAATGATTGCTCAACTTTATTGCCATGCATTTGGGCAAACAAGTTTAGAATTCACCACTTCCTGCCTTCTCAAGCAATTTCCTCTTCCATGACAACCTCCCCATTGGCTTTTGTTATGAGGATTCCTTCTAAAGGAATTCTGCACTTCCATCTGAGAAGTGCCTTATCCGTAATTACCATGCTGTAGACTGTCTGAGGAACTTGGATTTCCATGTGCTGTGAGTGCCACTGGGAATCCAACTTGTACTTCAGGGAATGCTGGCCTGTTTGTGCTCTGTGACAGTTTACTTTGCAGAACTGAAATTCAGCAGTTCAGATATCTGGGATTAAACCATATGTCATGTTCCCACTGAGACCTTTTACAGCCTTATGAGTGTGTCTTCATTGGGATCTTTACTTAGCTTCGAGACCCATAAAGGGTTCTTCCATGATTGCAGGTCATTGAGGGTCAGCATCAACTACCATCTACTTAGGAAAGTCCGCTCCTGTTCCAGCAAAGAAGATCACCAGCACTGGGTTGGGCCTGAGATTGCGGTCATCATTTTATAACTTTATGCATTTACATGGTGGTCATCATTCTGTAACTTGATGCATTTACATGGTGGTCATCATTCTGAAACTTTATGCATTTACATGGTGGTCATCATCCTATAACTTTATGCATTTGCATGGCGGTCATCATTCTGTAACTTTATGCATTTACATGGCGGTCATCATTGTATAACTTTATGCATATACATGGCAGTCATCATTCTGTAACTTTATGCATTTACATGATGGTCATCATTCTGTAACTTTATGCATGTACATGGTGGTCATCATTCCATAACTTTATGCATTTACATGGCAGTCATCATTCTGTAACTTTATACATTTACATGGTGGTCATCATTCTATATCTTTATGCATTTACATGGCGGTCATCATTCTGTAACTTTATGCAATTACGTGGTGGTCATTCTAAAACTTTATGCACTTACATGGTGGTTATTCTGCATCTTTATGCATTTACATGGCGGTCATCATTCTGTAACGTTATGCATTTACATGGTGGTCATCATTCTATAAATTTATGCAGTTACATGGCGGTCATCATTCTATAACTTGATGCATTTACATGGTGGTCATCATTCTGTACCTTTATGCACTTACATGATGGTTATCATTCTAAAACTTTATGCATTTACATGGCGGTCATCATTCTGTAACTTGATGCATTTACATGGTGGTCATCATTCTATAACTTTATGCATTTACATGGTGGTCATCACTCTATAACTTTATGCATTTTACATGGTAGTCATCATTCTGTAACATGATGTATTTACATGGCGGTCATCATTCTGTAACTTAATGCATTTACATGGTGGTCATCATTCTATAACTTTATGCATTTACATGGTGGTCATCATTCTATAACTTTATGCATTTTACATGGTGGTCATCATTCTGTAACTTCAAGCATTTACATGGTGGTCATCCTTCTGTAACTTTATGCATTGACATGGGGGTCATCATTCTGTAACTTGATGCATTTACATGGTGGTCATCATTCTATAACTTTATGCATTTACATGGTAGTCATCATTCTATAACTTTATGAATTTTACATGGTAGTCATCATTCTATAACTTGAAGCATTTATATGGCGGTCATCATTCTGTAACTTTATGCATTGGCATGGTGGTCTTCATTCTGTAACTTGATGCATTTACATGGTGGTCATCATTCTATAAATTTATGCATTTACATAGTGGTCATCATTCTATAACTTTATACATTTACATGGCGGTCATCATTCTGTAACTTGATGCATTTACATGGTGGCCATCACTCTATAACTTTATGCATTTACATGGTGGTCATCATTCTATAACTTTATGCATTTACATAGTGGTCATCATTCTGTAACTTGATGTATTTACATAGCGGTCATCATTCTGTAACTTGATGCATTTACATGGCGGTCATCTTTCTATAACTTTATGCATTTACGTAGTGGTCATCCATCATTAACTTTATGCATTCACATGGCAGTCATAATTCTATAACTTTATGCATTTACTTGGCGGTCATTAATCTGTAACTTTATGCATTTACTTGGGGTCATCATTCTGTAACTTGATGCATTTACATGATGGTCATCATTCTATAACTTTATGCATTTACATGGTGGTCATCATTCTATAACTTTATACATTTACATGGTGGTCATCATTCTATTACTTTATGCATTTACATGGCGGTCATCATTCTATAACTTTATGCATTTACATGGTGGTCATCATTCTATAACTTTATGCATTTACATGGTGGTCATCATTCTTTATCTTGATGCATTTACGTGGTGGTCATCATTCTGTAACTTTATACATTTACATGGTCGTCATCATTCTTTAACTTTATGCATTTACATGGTTGTCATCATTCTGTAACTTTATACATTTACATGGTGGTCATCATTCTATACCTTTATGCATTTACATGGCGCTCATCATTCTGTATCTTGAGGCATTAACATGGTGGGCATCATTCTGTAACTTGATGCATTTGCATGGCTGTCATCATCCTGTAACTTGATGCATTTACATGGTGGTCATCATTCTATTACTTGATGCATTTACATGGTGGTCAGCATTCTGTAATTGATGCATTTGCATGGCAGTCATCATTCTGTAACTTTAAGCATTTACATGGTGGTCATCATTCTGTAACTTTATGCATTTACATAGTGGTCATCATTCTATAACTTTATGCATTTACATGGCGGTTATCATTCTATAACTTTATGCATTTACATGGCAGTCATCATTCTGTACCATTATACATTTACATGGCAGTCAACATTCTATAACTTGATGCCTTTACATGGTGGTCATCACTATATAACTTTATGCATTTACATGGCGGTCATCATTCTGTAACTTTATGCATTTACATGGTGGTCATTCTACAAGTTTATGCATTTACATGGTGGTTATCATTCTGTAACTTTATGCATTTACTTGGCGGTCATCATTCCGTAACTTTATGCATTTACATGGTGGTCATCATTCTATAACTTTATGCATTTACATAGTGGTCATCATTCTATAACTTTATGCATTTACATGGCGGTCATCATTCTATAACTTCATGCATTTACATGGCAGTCATCATTCTGTAACGTTATACATTTACATGGCAGTCAACATTCTATAACTTGATGCCTTTACATGGTGGTCATCACTATATAACTTTATGCATTTACATGGCGGTCATCATTCTGTAACTTTATGCATTTACATGGTGGTCATTCTACAAGTTTATGCATTTACATGGTGGTTATCATTCTGTAACTTTATGCATTTACTTGGCGGTCATCATTCTGTAACTTTATGCATTTACATGATGGTCATCATTCTAT
The DNA here is from genome assembly GCF_019279795.1 of Protopterus annectens. NCBI lineage: Eukaryota > Metazoa > Chordata > Ceratodontiformes > Protopteridae > Protopterus > Protopterus annectens. Next base: position 707,893,988 of record NC_056736.1, read on the forward strand.
AACTTTATGCATTTACATGGCGGTATCATTCTGTAACTTTATGCATTTACATGATGGTCATCATTTTACAACTTTATGCATTTACATGGCAGTTATCATTCTGTAACTTTATGCATTTACATGGTGGTCATCATTCTATAACTTTATGCATTTACATGGTGGTCATCATTCTGTAACTTTATGCATTTACATGGTGGTCATTGTTCTGTAACTTTATGCAGTTACATGGTGGTCATCATTCCATAACTTTATGCATTTACATGGCGCTTATCATTCTGTAACTTTATACATTTACATGGCGGTCATCATTCTGTAACTTTATACATTTACATCGTACTCATCATTCTATAACTTGATACGTTTACATGGTGGTCATCATTCTGTAAGTTTATGCATTTACATGGTAGTCATCATTCTGTAAGTTTATGCATTTACATGGTGGTCATTATTCTATATCTTGATGCATTTACATGGTAGTCATCATTCTGTAACTTTATGCATTTACATGGCGGCAACATTCTATAACTTTATGCATTTACATGGCGGTCATCATTGTATAACTTGATGCATTTACATGGTGGTCATCACTCTGTAACTTTATGCATTTACATGGTGGTCATCATTCTATAACTTTATACATTTACATGGTGGTCATTATTCTGTAACTTTATGCATTTACATGGTGCTCATCATTCTATAACTTTATGCATTTACATGGTTGTCATCATTCTGTAACTTTATTCATTTACATGGTGGTCATCATTGTATACCTTTATGCATTTACATGGCGGTTATCATTCTGTAACTTGAGGCATTTACATGGCTGTCATCATTCTCTAACTTGATGCATTTACATGGTGGTCATCATTGTATAATTTTATGCATTTACATGGTGGTCATCATTCTATTACTTGATACATTCACATGGCCATCATCATTCTGTAACTTAATGCAATTTACATGGCAGTCATCATTCTGTACCTTTATGCATTTACTTGGTGGTTATGATTCTGTAACTTTATGCATTTACAAAGTGGTCATCATTCTACAACTTTATGCATTTACATGGCAGTCATCATTCTCTAACTTTATACATTTACATGGCAGTCATCATTCTATAACTTGATGCCTTTACATGGTGGTCATCACTCTATAACGTTATGCATTTACATGGCAGTCAGCATTCTGTAACTTTATGCATTTACGTGGTGGTCATTCTACAACTTTATGCATTCACATGGTGGTTATCATTCTGTAACTTTATGCATTTACCTGCCGGTCATCATTCTGTAACTTTATGCATTTACATGGTGGTCATCATTCTATAACTTTATGCATTTACATGGCAGTTATCATTCTATAACTTGATGCATTTACATGGTGGTCATCATTCTGTAACTTTATGCAGTTACATGGTGGTCATCATTCTATAACTTTATGCATTTACATGGCGGTCTTCATTCTATAACTTTATATATTTACATGGCGGTCATCATTCTGTAACTTTATACATTTACATATTGGTCATCATTCTATAACTTTATGCATTTTCATGACGGTCATCATTCTGTAACTTTATGCATTTACATTGTGGTCATCACTCTATAACTTTATGCGTTTACATGGTGGTCATCATTCTATAACTTTACGCATTTACATGGTGGTCATCATTCTGTAGCTTGATATACTTACATACCGGTCATCATTCTGTAACTTGATGCATTTACATGGCGGTCATCATTCTATAAGTTTATGCATTTACATAGTGGTCATCATTGTATAACTTTATGCATTTACATGGTGGTCATCATTCTATAACTTTATGTATTTACATGGCAGTCATCATTCTGTAACTTGATGCATTTACATGGTGGTCATCATTTTATAACTTTATGCATTTGCATGGTGGTCATCATTCTATAACTTTATACATTTACATGTTGGTCATCATTCTATTGCTTTATGCATTTATATGGCGGTCATCATTCTGTTACTTTATGCATTTACATGGCGGTCATCATTCTATAACTTTATGCATTTATATGGTGGTCATCACTCTATAACTTTACGCATTTATATGGCGGTCATCATTCTATAACTTTATGCATTTACACGTTGGTCATCATTCTGTAACTTTATGCATTTACGTGGTGAACATCATTCTATAACTTTACGCATTTACATGGTGGTCATCATTCTATATCTTGATGCATTTACATGGTGGTCATCATTCTATAACTTTATGCATTTACATGGTGGTCATCATTCTGTAACTTGATGCCTTTACATGGTGGTCATCATTCTATTACTTGATACATTTACATGGCCGTCATCATTCTGTAACTTTATGCATTTACATGGCGGTCATCATTCTATAACTTGATGCATTTACGTGGCGGTCATCATTCTGTAACTTGAGGCATTTACATGGTAGGCATCATTCTGTAACTTGATGCCTTTACATGGTGGTCATCATTCTATTACTTGATACATTGACATGGCCGTCATCATTCTTTAACGATGCATTTACGTGGCGGTCATCATTCTGTAACTTTATGCATTTACATGGTGGTTATCATTCTGTAACTTTATGCATTTACATAGTGGTCATTATTCTCTAACTTTATGCATTTACATGGTGGTCATCATTCTGTAACTTTATGGATCTACGTGGTGGTCATTTTACAACTTTATGCATTTACATGGTGGTTATCTTTCTGTAACTTTATGCATTTACCTGGCGGTCATCATTCTGTAACTTTATGCATTTACATGGTGGTTATCATTCTGTAACTTTATGCATTTACATAGTGGTCATCATTCTCTAACTTTATGCATTTTCATGGTGGTCATCATTCTGTAACTTTATGCATTTACATTGTGGTCATCATTCTATAATTTTATGCATTTACATGGTGGTTATCATTCTGCAACTTCATGCATTTACATGGCGGTCATCATTCTGTAACTTTATGCATTTACATGGTGGTCATCATTCTGTAACTTTATGCATTTACATAGTGGTTATCATTCTCTAACTTTATGCATTTACATGGTGGTCATTGTTCTGTAACTTTATGCACTTACATGGCCATCATCATTTTATAACTTTATGCATTTACATGGTGGTCATCATTCTATAATTTTATGCATTTACATGGTGGTTATCATTCTGCAACTTCATGCATTTACATGGCGGTCATCATTCTATAACCTTATGCATTTACATGGCAGTCATCATTCTGTAACTTTATACATTTACATGGCGGTCATCATTCCATAACCTGATGCCTTTACATGGTGGTCATCACTCTATAACTTTATGCATTTACATGGCTGTCATCATTCTGTAACTTTATGCATTTACGTGGTGGTCATTCTACAACTTTATGCATTTACATGGTGGTTTTCATTCTGTAACTTTATGCATTTACCTGGCAGTCATCATTCTGTAACTTTATACATTTACATGGCAGTCATCATTCTATAACTTGATGCCTTTTCATGATGGTCATCACTCTATAACTTTATGCATTTACATGGTGGTCATTCTAAATCTTTATGACTTTACGTGGTGGTTATCATTCTGTAACTTTATGCATTTACCTGGTGGTCATTATTCTGTAACTTTATGCATTTACATTGTGGTCATCATTCTATAACTTTATGCATTTACATGGCGGTTATCATTCTATAACTTGATGTATTTACATGGTGGTCATCATTCTGTAACTTTAGGCATTTACATGGTGGTCATCATTCTATAATTTTATGCATTTACATGGTTGTCATCATTCTGTAACTTTATGCATTTACATGGTGGTCATCATTCTGTAACTTTATGCAGTTACATGGTGGTCATCATTACATAACTTTATGCATTTACATGGCAGTTATCATTCTGTAACTTTATACATTTACATGGCGGTCATCATTCTGTAACTCTAAACATTTACATGGTGGTCATCATTCTGTAAATTTTTGCATTTACATGGCGGTCATCATTCTGTAACTTTATGCATTTACATGGCAGTCATCATTCTGTAACTTTATGCATTTACATGGTGGTTATCATTCTGTAACTTTATGTATTTACATAGTGGTCATCATTCTATAACTTTATGCATTTACATGGCGGTGATCATTCTATAACTTTATGCATTTACATGGCAGTCAACATTCTGTAACTTTATACATTTACATGGCAGTCATCATTCCATAACTTGATGCCTTTACATGGTAGTCATCACTCTATAAATTTATGCATTTACATGGCGGTCATCATTCTGTAACTTTATGCATTTATGTGGTGGTCATTCTACAACTTTATGCATTTACATGGTGGTTATCATCTGTAACTTTATGCATTTACCTGGCAGTCATCATTCTGTAACTTTATACATTTACATAGTGGTCATCATTCTATAATTTTATGCATTTACATGGCGGTTATCAATCTATAACTTACTCCATTTACATGGTGGTCATCATTCTGTAACTTTATACACTTACATGGCAGTCATCATTCTATAACTTTATGCATTTACATGGCGGTCTTCATTCTGTAACTTTATGCATTTACATGGCATTATCATTCTGTAACTTTATGGATTTACATGATGGTCATCATTCTGTAACTTTATGCATTTACCTGGCGGTCATCATTCTGTAACTTTATGCATTTACATGGTGGTCATCATTCTATAATTTTATGCATGTACATGGTGGTTATCATTCTATAACTTGATGGATTTACATGGTGGTCATCATTCTGTAACTTTATGCACTTACATGGCAGTCATCATTCTATAACTTTATGCATTTACATCATGGTATCATCCTGTAACTTTATGCATTTACATGATGGTCATCATTCTACAACTTTATGCATTTACATGGCAGTTATCATTCTGTAACTTTATGCATTTACATGGTGGTCATCATTCTGTAACTTTGTGCATTTACATGGTCATCATTCTATAACTTTATGCATTTACATGGTGGTCATCATTCTGTAACTTTATGCATTTAGATGGTGGTCATTATTCTGTAACTTTATGCAGTTACATGGTGGTCATCATTCCATAACTTTACGCATTTTCATTGCAGTCATCATTCTGTAACTTTGTGCATTTACATAGTGGTCATTATTGTCTAACTTTATGCATTTACATGGCGGTCATCATTCTATACCTTGATGCATTTACATGGCGGTCATCATTCTGTAACTTTATACATTTACATGGCAGTCATCATTCCATAACTTGATGCCTTTACATGGTAGTCATCACTCTATAAATTTATGCATTTACATGGCGGTCATCATTCTGTAACTTTATGCATTTATGTGGTGGTCATTCTACAACTTTATGCATTTACATGGTGGTTATCATCTGTAACTTTATGCATTTACCTGGCAGTCATCATTCTGTAACTTTATACATTTACATAGTGGTCATCATTCTATAATTTTATGCATTTACATGGCAGTTATCAATCTATAACTTACTCCATTTACATGGTGGTCATCATTCTGTAACTTTATACACTTACATGGTAGTCATCATTCTATAACTTTATGCATTTACATGGCGGTCTTCATTCTGTAACTTTATGCATTTACATGGCGGTATCATTCTGTAACTTTATGGATTTACATGATGGTCATCATTCTGTAACTTTATGCATTTACCTGGTGGTCATCATTCTGTAACTTTATGCATTTACATGGTGGTCATCATTCTATAATTTTATGCATTTACATGGTGGTTATCATTCTATAACTTGATGGATTTACATGGTGGTCATCATTCTGTAACTTTATGCACTTACATGGCGGTCATCATTCTATAACTTTATGCATTTACATCGCGGTATCATCCTGTAACTTTATGCATTTACATGATGGTCATCATTCTACAACTTTATGCATTTACATGGCAGTTATCATTCTGTAACTTTATGCATTTACATGGTGGTCATCATTCTGTAACTTTGTGCATTTACATGGTCATCATTCTATAACTTTATGCATTTACATGGTGGTCATCATTCTGTAACTTTATGCATTTAGATGGTGGTCATTATTCTGTAACTTTATGCAGTTACATGGTGGTCATCATTCCATAACTTTACACATTTACATGGCAGTCATCATTCTGTAACTTTATGCATTTACATAGTGGTCATCATTGTCTAACTTTATGCATTTACATGGCGGTCATCATTCTATACCTTGATGCATTTACATGGCGGTCATCATTCTGTAACTTTATGCACTTACATCGTGGTCAACATTTTATAACTTTATGCATTTACATGGTGGTCATCATCCTATAACTTTATGCATTAATATGGCGATCATCATTCTGTAACTTTATGCATTTACATGGTGAACATCATTCTATAACTTTACGCATTTACATGGTGGTCATCATTCTATATCTTGATGCATTTACATGGTGGTCATCATTCTATAACTTTATGCATTTACATGGTGGTCATCATTCTGTAACTTGATGCCTTTACATGGTGGTCATCATTCTATTACTTGATACATTTACATGGCCGTCATCATTCTGTAACTTTATGCATTTACATGGCGGTCATCATTCTATAACTTGATGCATTTACGTGGCGGTCATCATTCTGTAACTTGAGGCATTTACATGGTAGGCATCATTCTGTAACTTGATGCCTTTACATGGTAGTCATCATTCTATTACTTGATACATTTACATGGCCGTCATCATTCTGTAACTTGATGCATTTACATGGTGGTCATCATTCTATAACTTTATGCATTTACATGGCGGTCATCATTCTGTAGCTTTTTGCATTTACATGGTGGTCATCCTTCAGTAACTTTATGTATTTACATGGCATTTATCATTCTGTAAATTTATACATTTATATGGTGTTCATCTTTCTGTAACTTTATGCATTTCCATGGTGGTCATCATTCTATAACTTTACGTATTTACATGGTGGTCATCATTCTGTAGCTTGATATATTTACATACTGGTCATCATTCTGTAACTTGATGCATTTACATGGCAGTCATCATTCTATAACTTTATGCATTTACATGGCAGTCATCATTCTGTAACTTTATACATTTACATGGCGATCATCATTCTGTAACTTTGTGCATTTACATAGTGGTCATTATTGTCTAACTTTATGCATTTACATGGCGGTCATCATTCTATACCTTGATGCATTTACATGGTGGTCATCATTCTATATCTTGATGCATTTACATGGTGGTCATCATTCTATAACTTTATGCATTTACATGGTGGTCATCATTCTGTAACTTGATGCCTTTACATGGTGGTCATCATTCTATTACTTGATACATTTACATGGCCGTCACCATTCTGTAACTTTATGCATTTACATGGCGGTCATCATTCTATAACTTGATGCATTTACGTGGCGGTCATCATTCTGCAACTTGAGGCATTTACATGGTAGGCATCATTCTGTAACTTGATGCCTTTACATGGTGGTCATCATTCTATTACTTGATACATTTACATGGCCGTCATCATTCTGTAACTTGATGCATTTACGTGGCGGTCATCATTCTGTAACTTTACGCATTTACATGGTGGTTATCATTCTGTAACTTTATGCATTTACATAGTGGTCATTATTCTCTAACTTTATGCATTTACATGGTGGTCATCATTCTGTAACTTTATGGATCTACGTGGTGGTCATTTTACAACTTTATGCATTTACATGGTGGTTATCTTTCTGTAACTTTATGCATTTACCTGGCGGTCATCATTCTGTGACTTTATGCATTTACATGGTGGTTATCATTCTGTAACTTTATGCATTTACATAGTGGTCATCATTCTCTAACTTTATCAGTGGCGGCTGGTGACTTCAAATCACAGGGGGGCTGCAGGAGACGCTGAATGGGCGGGGTCAAAGGGAAGGGGTGTGGTCAACCATAAAGGGGAGGAGCTATGCACAAAACCACAAAAAAACTAACTTTAATTAAATACGCTGCCCTGGGTGGCAAACCATCATTATGAAAGTCCAATCAAGACAAAAATAAGTGTAGAAGAATAAAAATATTTCAATGCATTGGCTGCATGACAGCTTACTTAATATCTAGATGGAAACAAAAGGTTGTGAGGCATGAAAAATAAATTACTTTTAAATACATTACTGGAATGCCAGTCAAAATCAAGTATAAGAAAACCAGAAGCACTCAACTCAAACTACTTCTCCTTGCACTGCAGTTCTAATTATAATATATTCAGCTTTATTAAAGTACCAAGCAACATGCTGAAAGTAGAAATCTATGTGATGCCCCACTTGTAAAATGTTTCTTATCCAAAAAGACCTGCTGCCTGACAACGTTTCATGGGGAAAACATGATAAAAGTAAAAATGAAAAGCAAACAAGAAACAAGCTCAAGATACATTGCTTAAAGGATTACTGTACAGGTTATGGACCACACATGATTGGCATTCTGTTTAGTTTACGGGTAAAGCCTGTAGAGATGACTGGAAGTCTCCAACAAGTGTAATGAGCTTTTTAAAATAATGGAATCCTGTCCTTTAATACCCAAGGCTTATACATTATCTAGTCAAGTATTCTCTGCATGGCAACAACAGAAAGGCTTTCAATGTTGGCAATTCTTTTAACAGTATGCTTATTAAAGCTTACTTGCATCTTACGATGTCAGACAAGCTTACCTTATGGTCATTAAAGCATTGCTACTTAAACACAGAGCAACAGGCACTTTGAGTAATAAGCATAAATCAACAGTACAAAAATATGACAGAAACCAGACCATTCTGCAAAATCAAGGACAGATGAAAAGCCACTGTAGTACTTATGCAGTGTGTCCTCCCCATCCAAGGTAGATACAACTACTCCTTGCCTTGCTTGGACACATCCAGAGTCACTACATGGGGGAGTGGGGTGCAACAAGCATGTCACAATTTGAAATCTCTCTGGCTGACTGTGATGGCCCTGACACATTTGTCATACCTCTCAACTTCAAGAGCAAGAAATCTGGACAAAGCCATACACAGAAGTGGGACAAAGGCACAACAAGAAGGACAATTTTAAATATTGCTCTAATAAACTTAGAAAGATAATAGAATAGGTCTTGCATTAGTATGAATTTTCTGAAGGGTATAAAATCTGAAACTCAAATGTCTGTCATTTTCTAACTTCAGTCTTTAGTGATTTGTCACTAATTTGCCAAAACACACAATTTTATGAAAATGGACCAAAAATGTGATGCAAAAATATAAAATAGACACACAATACAGCTTCTACCTGTCAAAGAAGGGACACTTTAATATTAGTACTGCTACCTTGAGCAGCTGACAAAATAAAAGAATCTACATGCATTTCAAGTAATCTATAACTTTGATTATTACAGTTATTTCTTAATTGTAAACCCTCCATGTTTTCTTCCAAAATTGCTATTTTATGGAGGGATTATTAGGGGAAGAGCAACATTTTGAGCCAAAAATTGGGGACAGTTGAGAGGTTGGCTATGCCTAATTCTATAAAGCAATTTATTTGCATGTACCTCTCAACCTGTTAATGCAGTAAATCTGAACAAGGCCAAATATATTGGGGCACATATAAACAGTACTAAAATTGCTCTTGTATAAATTGAGACAGTTGATAGAACGGCTCTTACTTTAACATGCATTTTTATGAAGGTTATGAAGTCTGAAACTTATTATTTAGTGACTTCTGGCAAATCATTTAGGAATTAAAACTACAAATTTTATGAACAACAAACCAAAAATAAGAAGCAAAATCTATTCATTCTTTGAAAATCTGGACAGTTGGGAGGTATAGTTCAGCTGGGCCTGTCTGAGTTTGCTGCCCTTCCCCTGACAAAATAATGGTTGAACTGGAGCCTCTGCAGCCATTCCAATTAACCATTACTTGGCTATTTCACTCCATTTACCATAAACACTAATGTGCATACTGCTTTACTTCAATGATTGGACTTCATTTGAAAGTTTTATTTTGTATTTTACAGCACAAACATTAAGTAATCTGTTAAACAAAGCAATGCAGTCTCACAATGAAAACTTAGCATTAAAACTTCTCTGCCCTTGAAACTCACATTCATTGAAACAGCATTGAAACCCACATTCAAAGAAAATACATTTTGCCAGTGGCAGATAAAGATTAATTTTGGGCTGTTTTCAATCATAGGCCCCTTGCATATGAAACATACATGTGCTCTTTGATACACCTTCCTCATTGTACTAAAATTATATTCCTTGTACAATACAGTACACTTGTTAGAGGGTGTTTTAAATTTGTTTTGAACATTTTTCCAGTAAGCAATGAAACAAAACATATGCACCCATAATGGCAAAACTGCCCAGTTGAGAACATTTATCATAAAAAAGTCTACTCAGACTTCCACAGTCCACCATTATTAGTAAATATACACAATTCTACAGTCCACCATTATTAGTAAATATGCACAATTCCACAGTCCACCATTATTAGTAAATATGCACAATTCTACAGTCCACCATTATCAGTAAATATGCACAATTCTACAGTGCACCTTTATCAGTAAATATGCACATTTCTACAGTCCATATTCAGTGAATTCAGTTCTTGCCATAGCTGTCAACCTTAGCACAAAACCTGGAAGCCAATAATGGGGAATACAGTCCCAAAAATAGGGACAAATTTAAAATATTCATCTTATAAACTTAGAAAATTGCTAGAAAAAAGGTTGTGCTACTATGTATTCTGAAGAACATGAAGTTTGAAATTCAAATGCGGTCAATTCTACTGCGGACAGAACAAAACAATTTTCAGCAGAGACGCAGGGATTAATACTGCAGACACGTCTTTGTAAAATGGCAGGGCATCAGAGCAAATCCACACAAACACAGGCAGGAGATGCAGACTCCAAACAGAAGCCACCCCAACCAAGAATCAAACCAGAAAACCTATAGCTGTGAGGCAACAATACTACCACCGCACCATCAATTATGCAAGGAATTAAACATTCAGAAACCTGAAGTCTGAAATTCAAATGCCTGTCAATTTTACTGCGGACAGAACAAAACCAATTTTCAGCAGGGATTAAAACTGCAGACACGTCTTTGTAAAATGGCAGGGCACCAGAGCAAATCCACACAAACACATGGAGGAGATGCAGACTCCACACAGAAGCCACCCCAACCAAGAATCAAACCAGAAAACCTATAGCTGTGAGGCAACAATACTACCACTGCACCATCAAATCTGCAAGGAATCAAACATTCAGAAACCTGAAGTCTGAAATTCAAATGCCTGTCAATTTTACTGCGGACAGAACAAAACAATTTTCAGCAGAGATGCAGGGATTAATACTGCAGACATCTTTGCAAAATGGCAGGGCACCAGAGCAAATCCACACAAATACAGGAGATGCAGACAGAAGCCACCCCAACCAAGAATCAAACCAGAAAACCTATAGTTGTGAGGTAACAATACTATCACTGCACCATCAATTATACAAGGAATTAAACATTCAGAAACCTGAAGTCTGAAATTCAAATGCCTGTCAATTTTACTGCGGACAGAACAAAACTATTTTCAGCAGAGACGCAGGGATTAAAACTGCAGACACATCTTTGTAAAATGGCAGGGCACCAGAGCAAATCCACACAAACACAGGCAGGAGATGCAGACTCCAAACAGAAGCCACCCCAACCAAGAATCAAACCAGAAAACCTATAGCTGTGAGGCAACAATACTACCACCGCACCATCAATTATGCAAGGAATTAAACATTCAGAAACCTGAAGTCTGAAATTCAAATGCCTGTCAATTTTACTGCGGACAGAACAAAACCAATTTTCAGCAGGGATTAAAACTGCAGACACGTCTTTGTAAAATGGCAGGGCACCAGAGCAAATCCACACAAACACATGGAGGAGATGCAGACTCCACACAGAAGCCACCCCAACCAAGAATCAAACCAGAAAACCTATAGCTGTGAGGCAACAATACTACCACTGCACCATCAAATCTGCAAGGAATTAAACATTCAGAAACCTGAAGTCTGAAATTCAAATGCCTGTCAAATTTACTGGACAGAACAAAAACAATTTTCAGCAGAGACGAGGGATTAAAACTGCAGACACATCTTTGTAAAATGGCAGGGCACCAGAGCAAATCCACACAAACACAGGCAGGAGATGCAGACTCACACAGAAGCCACCCCAACCAAGAATCAAACCAGAAAACCTATAGCTGTGAGGCAACAATACTACCACTGCACCATCAAATCTGCAAGGAATTAAACATTCAGAAACCTGAAGTCTGAAATTCAAATGCCTGTCAAATTTACTGGACAGAACAAAACAATTTTCAGCAGAGGCAGGGATTAAAACTGCAGACACATCTTTGTAAAATGGCAGGGCACCAGAGCAAATCCACACAAACACAGGCAGGAGATGCAGACTCCAAACAGAAGCCACCCCAACCAAGAATCAAACCAGAAAACCTATAGCTGTGAGGCAACAATACTACCACCGCACCATCAATTATGCAAGGAGTTAAACATTCAGAAACCTGAAGTCTGAAATTCAAATGCCTGTCAATTTTACTGCGGACAGAACAAAACCAATTTTCAGCAGGGATTACAACTGCAGACACGTCTTTGTAAAATGGCAGGGCACCAGAGCAAATCCACACAAACACATGGAGGAGATGCAGACTCCACACAGAAGCCACCCCAACCAAGAATCAAACCAGAAAACCTATAGCTGTGAGGCAACAATACTACCACTGCACCATCAAATCAGGGAATTAAACATTCAGAAACCCTTAAGTCTGAAATTCAAATGCCTATCAATTTTATTTAACATTTTTAATCAGGACAGTCTGACTTGGAACAAATAAACAAATTTTCAGGAGGCCCAGGAAGAAATAATGCAGACATGTCTTTGTAACATGGGAGGGCACAAAAGCAAACCCACACAAACACAGGGAGAAGATACAGACCCCACAAAGAAGGAACCCCAGCCAAGAATCAAACCCAAGAACCTACAGCTGTGAGGCAACAATGCTACTACTACACCATCAAATATCAAGCATTGCAACATTTACAAACCACAGATATTATGAGGAACAGATCAGATCAAATATGAGGTAAAAATCTGAAATTTTTACATGGTGGTGGGTAGGGAACTCAAGTCTTTAACACCTGCATACAGGGTACAGGGTTCAAGCCTGAGGCATTCCCTACCACACCACCATAAGCACCTGGGGCATTTTCACACACACACACACACACACACAAACTCCAGTAAAGCACCATACACAAACTCCAGTAAAGCACCATACACAAACTCCAGTAAAGCACAAGCACCATACACAAATAAAAAGAAAAATAAACATTGTAAATTGAAAGGCACCTTACCTGAATGAATACATCCAGAGTTAACGTCCGTACATACATCCTTCCCGCGCAATACTGAAGACCCGCGAGATCCACATGCTCCTTCCCGACGCCGACGAGATCCCTAAGGCACTGTCCCGAGTCCCTGCTGCTCCTCTTGCATTTTTGAGGGGGCTGCAGTCCGGCAGCCCTATGCCACGAGCCGCCCCTGAACTTTATGCATTTTCATGGTGGTCATCATTCTGTAACTTTATGCAGTTACATTGTGGTCATCATTCTATAATTTTATGCATTTACATGGTGGTTATCATTCTGCAACTTCATGCATTTACATGGCGGTCATCATTCTGTAACTTTATGCATTTACATGGTGGTCTTCATTCTATAACTTGATGCATTTACATGGTGGTCATTGTTCTGTAACTTTATGCACTTACATGGCCATCATCATTTTATAACTTTATGCATTTACATGGTGGTCATCATTCTATAACTTTATGCATTTACATGGCGGTCATCATTCTGTAGCTTTATGCATTTACATGGTGGTCATCCTTCTGTAACTTTATGCATTTACATGGCATTTATCATTCTGTAAATTTATGCATTTATATGGTGTTCATCTTTCTGTAACTTTATGCATTTCCATGGTGGTCATCATTCTATAACTTTACGTATTTACATGGTGGTCATCATTCTGTAGCTTGATATATTTACATACTGGTCATCATTCTGTAACTTGATGCATTTACATGGCGGTCATCATTCTATAACTTTATGCATTTACATGGCAGTCATCATTCTGTAACTTTATACATTTACATGGCGGTCATCATTCTGTAACTTTGTGCATTTACATAGTGGTCATTATTGTCTAACTTTATGCATTTACATGGCGGTCATCATTCTATACCTTGATGCATTTACATGGCGGTCAACATTCTGTAACTTTATACATTTACATGGCAGTCATCATTCCATAACTTGATGCCTTTACATGGTGGTCATCACTCTATAACTTTATGCATTTACATGGCTGTCATCATTCTGTAACTTTATGCATTTACGTGGTGGTCATTCTACAACTTTATGCATTTACATGGTGGTTTTCATTCTGTAACTTTATGCACTTACCTGGCAGTCATCATTCTGTAACTTTATACATTTACATGGCAGTCATCATTCTATAACTTGATGCCTTTTCATGATGGTCATCACTCTATAACTTTATGCATTTACATGGCGGTCATCATTCTGTAACTTTATGCATTTACGTGGTGGTCATTCTAAATCTTTATGACTTTACGTGGTGGTTATCATTCTGTAACTTTATGCATTTACCTGGCGGTCATTATTCTGTAACTTTATGCATTTACATGGCGGTTATCATTCTATAACTTGATGTATTTACATGGTGGTCATTCTGTAACTTTATGCATTTGCATAGTGGTTATCATTCTATAATTTTATGCATTTACATGGTTGTCATCATTCTGTAACTTTATGCATTTACATGGTGGTCATCATTCTGTAACTTTATGCAGTTACATGGTGGTCATCATTCCATAACTTTATGCATTTACATGGCAGTTATCATTCTGTAACTTTATACATTTACATAACGGTCATCATTCTGTAACTCTAAACATTTACATGGTGGTCATCATTCTGTAACTTTTTGCATTTACATGGCGGTCATCATTCTGTAACTTTATGCATTTACATGGCAGTCATCATTCTGTAACTTTATGCATTTACATGGTGGTTATCATTCTGTAACTTTATGTATTTACATAGTGGTCATCATTCTATAACTTTATGCATTTACATGGCGGTCATCATTCTATAACTTTATGCATTTACATGGCAGTCAACATTCTGTAACTTTATACATTTACATGGCAGTCATCATTCCATAACTTGATGCCTTTACATGGTAGTCATCACTCTATAAATTTATGCAGTTACATGGCAGTCATCATTCTATAACTTTACGCATTTACATGGTGGTCATCATTCTGTAACTTTATGCATTTACGTGGTGGTCATCATTCTGTAACTTTATGCATTTACATGGTGGCCATCATTCTATAACTTTATGCATTTACACGGTGGTCATTGTGACGCCCATGCCCTGGCCCAGCAATCAAGGAGCCTCAATCCTCACTGCAAACACCAGAGAAATATATATGAGAAAAGGATAACAAATACACACAGTACAGTGCAATTACCCTTTAGAGCACACTGAGATCACAGTAATTTCGGGGCTGGTCACTCCCTTGCTCCTCAGTTCCCCAATAAGACTCCCCACTAGCACAGCTATACGGTCCAGATCTCAGCCTAGCTGGCAAGCTAAAACCTCCAGTACCCTCTCTGTCCAACCAGTGCTTCATGTCCCTGCCCAAGAAGCTCACACACACACACACACACACACACACACACACACACACACACACACACACACACACACACACACACTCTTAGAGATAAGTATTTATACAATTTCACAGGCACTCCTGGGAAAGGCTGACACAGATTCTCCATCTGTGCCCCTTTACCCAGACTATACGGTAGTAATTACTGCCAACACCAGCTAATATTTATCAGCTACTAAAAGGCCCTTACAAGGGTGTCCATTTATTACTGTGCAATATTATTATCCAATAGTAGTGTAACTAAGCAATCAAGGCTTATTGGAAGGGCTTAGTACAGGATCACATAAAAGCATGCAGTGTACTCTAGAGCTTAATTTATCTCTACATAAACTAGCCACAGTTGAATAGGGTTTAAAATATTTAATAATAAATACTAAAAACACCAAATGATAAAAAGCTCCAGGATACACAAAAAATACTAGTAACCAAAAGTAATGCACCCAGTAGCCATCAAGGAAAACTCCACTTTATTCGAATCAAACACCAGCAAAATCCTGGATTACTTTTGGTTACAAATACTAAAAACACAAGACAATACTACTACACCACAGTGCTATTCAAGAGTTCAGAGATCACACAGAAATTTAAAATAATTCAGTTGTACAGTTCTGACATAACAGAAAAACACTTAGACTAATCTTTATAGTCCTAGCTATTTCTACAGTAAAACACACTTCTAAGATAACTTACTTAAAACAACAGGTAATGCTAAGTTAGATGTCCAAGATCAAAATGCTTACATTCTCTCTCTGAGCAATAGTTTTTAAAATCACTAACAAGCATTTCTGCTCGACCCTCCCAGATTACATCATGTTTTTTTGACACTTAGGTTTCCCAGTATACACATGACATCGTTTTGACACTTTTCTGGTTCCCAGGCCACACAGAAACTGCATTTACATTCTTTTACACTTAGAGCAATAAAGGACATTCCACATGTAAATTCTGGTCATTAACTTTAGCCTTAAAACAATAGAAAGAATGTGCTTGTCCAGACATAATGACTCCGAGCTCTGGAAATCAAAAGAACATACAAGACATGATTTTAATTTCAAAGAACAGATGTGAAATACTTGACTTAGTTTTCCTTACAGCAGATGGCAATGTTGCTACAATCTTGAAGTTCAACATTTTACAGTATTTTTCTTTCATTTAAGAAACAAGCCTGTATTTTGCATTTGTATTTACAAATGCCAGAATTATGTATCAAATTCTACTTGGCTAGGCTGGCAGCCTTCACCCATCTCTACCCAATCTTCAAAACTCTCCCCCTGGAGAACTCAAGCTAGTTTTTCAATTAACCCTTGGGAAACGCCACTTGAGCGGGTTATGACTATCTGAGTGTACCTCACCCCATTCCCTATCCTGAGAGCCCATCTGCATTGGCATTGCTAATCCCACTATGGTGCTGCACTGACATATCATATGCTGACAACCACAGGCTCCATCCTAGCAACTTGGCATTTTGTTGACTGGCTCTGTTTAACCATGTTAGAGGGTTGTGATCTGTCATAACAGTGAATTTCCTTCTATACAGATAAGGCTGAAGTTTCTGCAGTGCCCACACTATGGCTAAACATTCCTTCTCTACAGCTGCATAGCATTCATCCCTGGGTTGGAGCCTATGACTGAGATAAACCACTGGGTGCTCTTCCCTCCTCTGAAAGAAATCTGGCTAAGTACAACCCCCACCCCATAGTTCGAAGGATCCACCTGTACAACAAATTCATTGCTGTAATCTGGACTGGCTAACACAGGGGGTCCTCCCAAAGCTTCTTTAAGCTTCTGGAATGTCTGCTCACATGCTGGGGTCCACACTACCTTATTTGGCCTGTTCTTCCTTATCAGGTCTGTGAGGGGAGCAGCTATGCTACTATAAATGGGGATGAACTTTCTGTAGTACCCCACTGTCCCTAAGAATGCCCTCACCTGTGTTTTAGTAACAGGTGCAGGCCATGCCTGAATAGCTTCCACTTTGGCAGGTTCTGGCATTATCTTACCACTCCCCACTTTATGTCTTAGGTAGGAGACCTCTGCCATACCCACCTGACATTTGCTTGGCTTAACTGTCAACCCTGCCCTCTGTAGTCTGCCCAACACCTCCCTGACATGCTGAAGGTGCTCTGGCCAGGAATGGCTGTAGATGGCAATATCATCTAGGTAAGCAAGGGCAAACTCTCCTGCTAGGATATTATCCACCAGCCTCTGGAAAGTCGCCGGGGCATTCTTCATCCCAAAGGTCATCTTTGTGAACTCATACAAGCCAAAAAGAGTCACAACGGCTGACATCTCTCTAGCATTGGGAGTCAAGGGCACCTGCCAGTAACCCTTGGTAAGATCAATGGTTGTAAGATACTTAGCCCCACCCAACTGCTCAAGGGCCTCATATGTCCTAGGCATGGGGTAAGCATCCGACTCTGTGTGACTATTTAATTTCCTGTAGTCCACACAGAACCTGGTGCTGCCATTCTTCTTTGGCACCAGCACCACTGGGGAGGCCCAGGGACTGTTGGACTCCTGAATCACCGCTAGTTCCAACATCTCCTGTACCTCTTCCCTCAGAGTCTGTCTGACACTCTCAGGCTCCCTATAAGGGGCCTGCCTAATAGGCCTTTGGGGTCCTGTAGCCACTTGGTGCTGCACCAAGTAGGTGCACCCTGGTTTCCCAGTGAACATGTCCCCAAATTCCTGCAACACTGCTCGGATTTCTCAAATATGGGTAGGAGATAGCTGCTGGGACATTGCTACCCCTTCCACTGAGGTGTCACCCCGAGCCTCACTGAAGATATCAGTCCCCAGCTCTCCCTCAGACTCCTCCTGCAATCCATTACAAATGCTCAGCACAAGGGCCTCTATATCATGGTAAGGTTTCATCATGTTAACATGGTACAATTTGTGCCCCTGCCATCTGCCTAGCAGTTCCACCATGTAGTTAACATCACTGGCCTTTCTTACCCCCTTGTTGGGACCCTCCCAAGCTGCTTGCAGTTTGTTGTGTCTGACAGAAATGAGAACCATTACCTGCTGCCCCACAGCATACTCTCTAGCTTGAGCATTCCTGTCATACCACACCTTTTTCTGTTGTTGGGCTTCTGCTAGGTTCTCCTGGGCCAAGCCCATGAGTTCCCTGAACCTTGTCCTGAGGTTTAGGACATATGCCACAACAGACTCCATGTGAGACTTGCACTCACCTTCCCACTCATCTCAAATTAAATCTAGAGGTCCCCTCACCCTATGCCCATACAGCAACTCAAAGGCTGAAAAACTTGTGGATTCCCGGGGATCCTCTCAGTAAGCAAACAGACGAGGCAAATATTTGTCCCACTCCTTCTTAAACTGATCTGCAAATGCCTGTAGCATGGACTTGATTGTAGAGTTTAACCTCTCAACAAGACCATTAGTCTGGGGATAGTAGGGGATGGCCTTATTGTGCTTCACCCCACAGGACTTCCACAGACAAGCCAGCAGGTCTGACATGAAATTGGCACCTGTGTCAGACAGTATTCCTTTTGGGAAACCCACCCTGCTAAAAATCTCTAACAAAGCATTTGCCACCTTCTCTGCCTCAATGGAGGACAAAGACACTGCCTCAGGGTATATTGTAGCATAATCCACTACCACTAGGATATACTTTTTCCCTGTGGAACTTGGGGTACTCAGAGGACCCACAATATCCATAACTACCCTCTGAAATGGCTCCTCAATCACAGGCAAAGGCATCAAAGGAGCTTTCACCTTCTCTCCTGCCTTGCCTACATGTTGGCACTGCTCACAGGTCCTGCAGTACCCTGTTACATCTCTGGAAATTCCAGGCCAATAGAAGTTCTGCATAATATGCCTCTTTCTACACTTTATGCCCATATGACCTGCAAACAGAATGTCATGGGCTATGCCTCAAAGCGCCAGATGGTAGGCTCTAGGCACTAGCAACTGCTGTACTCTCTCATCTTCTAGCCATCCCTCAGGGGTCCACTCTCTGTACAGTAACCCTTTGTCCCAGTATACAGATTCCCCCTTCCCTTGAGAATCAGGTGCCTCCCTAGCTACCTGCCTCAGGCCTTGCAATGTAGGGTCTGAGACCTGAGCCTGTCTCAACTCTCTTCTTGTAACCCTTCCCAGCTCTCCTTCCTTCCACAGGAAGTCTGGCATCATCTGACAGTGCTGCCTCACTGTCAGACTGGGTACTACTACTCACCTCTACCTTTGCAGTCACTCTGTCCAAGGGAACATTAGTACCCACAAGCAGCTGTGGCTCACATTTAGTCTCACTGCTACAAAGTAGTTCCCTTACTGAAGTAACCACCTCACCAGTCCTGGCTGCAAGTATGCAGTCTGGCTGGGTCTCCCCAGGCTACCAGACCCACATGCTTGTCTCCTAGCCTGACCGCGTGTGACTACATAAGTACATGGTACTGCCTCATCCAAATCCTTCCCTCTCAGCACATCTGCAGGATGGTAGTTTAGTACCCTATTGTCTCAAGACAACCTACTATTGGCATTTTGTCCTTCCCACTTACTGGCTCCCTTACCTTTGGTTCCCCACCTTGCTTCCGTGGACACCTGTATGCCACATGGCCCCACTGGTTGCATTCAAAACATTGAACCCTAGCTCCTGGACGTGTACCTGGACTAGTTTCCCCTACTACTTTCAAATTCTCTTGTGGCTGTCTGTGCTGCCCACCTTGGGTTCCTTTAGACCCATGAGCAGTACTGCGGGTACCCTTCCTGTGTAGGGATGCCCTGCTTGCCAGGTATAGGTCTCCCTTCTTCCCCAACTCATCTAAAGTAGCACATTGTCAATCAGGTAACCAGATCCTCGTGTCCTCAGGCAAAGTACTAAGGGCTTGTTCCCTCACCAAAAGTTCTGCCAGCCCTTTAAAAGTGATGAACTGACATCCACTCACCCAGCTATGAAAATAAGTGCCCAGTTTAGCAACATATTCGCACACACTTTCATCTGCCTTGCGTCTATGCTCATAAAACTTTTTCCTATACATTTCAGGCTTAAAACATTCTAAAAGACATTTTTTTACAGCAGTATAATCAAAACAGTGTCAGGCATTTTTGACAGAAAAGTTACAGCTTTCCCATGGAGTAAGGAGGTCCAGGAACCGTACACAGAGCCTTTGGTCAACACAATACTGTGCTTACCCTTTCAAACAAATGAATAAAACTATCAAAATTATCCCCCTCTTTAAATTGCGGAAGAAATGTACTGATCTCTTGTGCTTCTGGGGTCCAGTTACTCCCTTCCCCATTACCTCCATGACTCTGGTGAAGAGTCAGCATTTCCATCTCATGCCTCCTCTGACGCTCCTTTTCTTTGGCTTCTATCTCCAAACGCCTGGTCTCCAGCTCAAGTCTCTTTAGCTCCAGCTGGATTTTTAAGTCCACTGCAGAAAGGTTGAGCTGTCTATTCTCTGCAGATATTGTATCTCCACTGCCAGTCTGATTGTCCTCCACATAAAGGTTGAACTGTCCATTCTCTGAGGATATTGAATCTCCACTGCCAGTCTGCTTGTCCTCCTGGATGCTTTTTTCTGATGCAGCTGTAACCAAGGCTGCACTCAGGTCTGCCTTAGTCAGGTTTCCATGCACCAGTCCCCTAGCCTGGCACATCTCCACCAGCTGGCTCCTTGTCAGCTTTCCATACTCCTCTGCTGACATGCTGCCTGCTAACCCTGACTAACTAAGCTAACAAAAGAAATAAAACAATTGTGATCTGGACTTGAGTATTCACTGCGTGGCTGATTTAAAGTACAAAACACCTTCAGAGATCACTGTACATAAGCTACAGGATTCACTCTACCCACACCACTGCAAGCCAATTAGTATTTGCCAACTACTTAATATGTGATGTGGATATCCCACCACTGCCAACACATGTGATGCCCGTGCCCTGGCCCAGCAATCAAGGAGCCTCAATTCTCACCACTAACACCAGAGATGGCATCTCATATATGAGGAAAGGATAACAAATGCACACAGCACAGTGCAATTTCCCTTAACAGCACACAGAGATCACAATCAAGGCTGGTTGCTCCCTTGCTCCCCAGGTCCCCAATAAGACTCCCCACTGGCACAGCTATAGGGTCCAGATCTCAGCCTAGCTGGCAATCTAAAATCTCCAGTACCCTCTCTGTCCAACCAGTGCTTCATGTCCCTTCCCAAGTAGCTGACACACACAGACACTTAAAGATAAGTATTTATACAACTTTGCAGACAATCCTGGGAAAGGCAGACACAGACTCTCCATCTGTACCCCTTTACCCAGACTATACAGTAGTAATTACTGCCACCACCAGCTAATAATTATCAGCTACTAAAAAGCCCTTAAAAGGGTTTCCAATTATTACTGTGCAATATTATTATCCAATAGTAGTATAACTAAGCAATCAAGGCTTATTGGAAGGGCTTATTACAGGATCACTTATAAGCATGCAATGTACTCTAGAGCTTAATTTATCTCTACATAAACCAGCCACAGTTGAAAAGGGTTTAACATATTTAATAATACTAAAAACACAAGACAAAACTAATACACCTCAGTGCTATTCAAGAGTTCAGAGATCACATAAAAACTTAACACTTAGTCTAATCTTTATAGTCCTAGCTATTTCTACAAGAAAACACACTTCTAAGATAACTTACTTAAGACAACAGGCAGTGCTGAGTTAGATGTCCAAGATCAAAATGCTTACAGTCTCACTCTGAGCAATAGTTTTTAAAATCACTAACAAACATTTCTGCTCAGCCCTCCCTGATTACATCATGTTTTTTTGACACTTAGGTTTCCCAGTATACACATTACATCATTTTGACACTTTCGTAGTTCCCAGGCTACACAGAAACTACATTTACATTATTTTACACTTAAAGCAATAAAGGACATTCCACATGTAAATTCTGGTCATTAACTTTAGCCTTAAAACAATAGAAAGAATGTGCTAGTCCAGGCATAATGACTTCGAGCTCTGGAGATCAAAAGAACATACAAGACATGATTTTAATTTCAAAGAACACATATGAAATGCTTGACTTAGTTTTCCTTACAGGAGATGGCAATGTTGCTACAATCTTGAAGTTCAACATTTTACAGTATTTTTCTTTCATTTAAGAAACAAGCCTGTATTTTACATTTGTATTTACAAATGCCAGAATTATGTATCAAATTCTATTTTGCGAGGCTGGCTGCCTTCACCCATCTCTACACAATCTTCACAGTCATAATTCTATAACTTTATGCATTTACATGGTGTTTATCATTCTATAACTTTATGCATTTACATGGTTGTCATCATTCTGTAACTTTATGCATTTACATGCTGGTCAGCATTCTGCAACTTTATGCATTTTCATGGTGGTCATCATTCTATAACTTTATGCATTTACATGGTGTCATCATTCTGCAACTTGATGCATTTACATGGTGGTCATCATTCTATAACTTCATGCATTTACATGGTGGTCATCATTCTATAACTTTATGCACTTAAATGGTGGTCATCTTTCTGTAACTTTATGCATTTATATGGCAGTCATCATTCTGTAACTTTTTTGCATTTACATGGTGGTCATCATTCTATAACTTTATGCATTTACATGGTGGTCATAATTCTGTAATTTTTTGCATTTGCATGCTGGTCATCATTCTTTAACTTTATACATTTACATGGCGGTCATCATTCTATAACTTTATGCATTTACATGGTGGTCATCATTCTGCAACTTTATGCGTTTACATGGTGGTCATCATTCCGTAACTTTATGCATTTACATGGCGGCCGTCATTCTATAACTTTATGCATTTACATGGTGGTCATCATTCTGTAGCTTTATGCATTTACATGCTGGTCATCATTCTATAACTTTATACATTTACATGGTGGTCATCGTTCTGTAACCTTGAACAAATAACCGATAAAACTGTTAAAAAACACACAAGTGGCAGAATGCTGACCAAAGGAACACCACCGAACACAATATCTGCACGAACAGCAAAAACCAAAGGATTTATTAAGAATGAGCGCTTTCGGTAGAGAGCGTTCTCTCCACCTTCATCAGACAATAGTGTAGTATCAAGCATCTCCTTATATACACAGTTGTAAATTATTTAATATAATACAATATAATATGTCTTCTCATGTTATTGTTATTTTTTATGTCATACACTTGTATGGTTTTTTATATTTATGTATGTGTACACATATCAATATATCAATATGTTTGCATTAGGAGCCTGTTATTAGGGCTTTTCATTTGTATTGAGCATAGTCCATTTTAAGCTCACCATTCTTGAATTATTGGTTTATTATCAATTACAATTGTTTCAATTAATTAAATAATTTACAACTGTGTATATAAGGAGATGCTTGATACTACACTATTGTCTGATGAAGGTGGAGAGAACGCTCTCTACCGAAAGTGCTCATTCTTAATAAATCCTTTGGTTTTTGCTGTTCGTGCAGATATTGTGTTCGGTGGTGTTCCTTTGGTCAGCATTCTGCCACTTGTGTGTTTTTTAATCGTTCTGTAACCTTATGCATTTATGTGGTGGTCATCATTCTGTAACTTTATGCATTTATATGGTTCATAGGTTCATAGGTTCATAGGTTTATACTAGGCTATCTGCCCTAAGGCATTTATAAGCCTAAAAATTTTAGGCTTACGCCACCCCTTATATGAAAAAATACTGTGCCCATTAGTTTGTTGTGCCTCTGTCCAGCAGTGACACAGATATGATTCCCAGGGTAAACCTACGATCTCCCATCCACAGGTCTAGATTTCTCTTGAACAGAGTCAGAGGTGCTCTGCCTCACATGGACCGGGATTTTATTCCACAGCATAGGAGTCTCTGGTGATAAATCTATCCCTCCAGCACGTCCTATTTATAGCCGTGCTAAGGTTTAAGCCGCTTGCTCTAGTGGTTTTGGTGGATTTGGATTTTGAGGTGGAGCATGTCCATTAATTCCGGGTTGGACATGGCCTTGTATGTCAGGCACATGTCACCTCTGAGCAGACGGTATGCGACTGAATAGAGCTGGAGTTTCATCAATCTGGCAGCATATGACAGATTTTGAAGTCCCTTTATCCTTTTGGTGAGGAACTTTTGGGGTCTCTCCAATTGCTGCAGATGTCGGGTGAGATACATCCCGAATGGGGCATTGTACTCGATCATTGGTCTGATAAGTGAAGAGTACAGTGGAACAATGACCTCACTAGATCTGGATGTGAATCCCTTCATGATCAGGTGGGCAATGTAGAAGGTGGTCATCATTTTGTAATGTTATGCATTTACATGGTGGTCATCATTCCATAACTTTATGCATTTACATGGTGGTCATCATTCTGTAACTTTATGCATTTACATGGTCATCATCATTCTATAACTTTATACATTTACATGGTGGTCCTCATTCTGTAACCTTATGCATTTACGTGGTGGTCATCATTCTGTAACTTTATGCATTTACATGGTGGTCATCATTCTGTAACTTTATGCCTGTACATGGTGGTCATCATTCTATAACTTTATGCATTTACATGGTGTTCATCATTCTATAACTTTATGCATTTACATGGTGGTCATCATTCTATAACTTTATGCATTTACATGGTGGTCATCATTCTGTAACTTTATGCATTTACATGGTGGTCATCATTCTATAACTTTATGCATTTACATGGTGGTCATCATTCTATAACTTTATGCATTTACATGGTGGTCATCATTCTGTTACTTTATGCATTTACATGGCGGTCATCATTATATAACTTTAGGCATTTACGTGGCGGTCATCATTCTATAACTTGATCTGTTTACATGGTGGTCAGCATTCTGTAACTTTATGCATTTACATGGTGGTCATCATTCTATAACTTTATGCATTTACATGGTGGTCATCATTCTGTAACTTTATGCATTTACATGGTGTTCATCATTCTATAACTTGATGCATTTACATGGCTGTCATCATTCTATAACTTTATGCATTTACATGGTGGTCATCATTCTATATCTTGATGCATTTACATGGTGGTCATTATTCTATAACTTTATGTATTTACATGCTCATCATCATTTTGTAACTTGATGCATTTACATGGCAGTCATCATTCTGTAACTGTATGCATTTACATGGTGGTCATCATTCTATAACTTTATGCATTTACATAGTGGTCATCATGCTATACCTTTATGCATTTACATGGCGGTCATCGTTCTATAACTTTATGCATTTACATGGCGTTCATCATTCTATAACTTTATGCATTTACATGGTGGTCATCATTCTATAACTTTATGCATTTACATGGTGGTCATCATTCTGTAACTTTATGCATTTACATGGTGGTCATCATTCTATAACTTTATGCATTTACATGGTGGTCATCATTCTATAACTTTATGCATTTACATGGTGGTCATCATTCTATAACTTTATGCATTTACATGGTGGTCATCATTCTATAACTTTATGCATTTACATGGTGGTCATCATTCTGTAACTTTATGCATTTACATGGTGGTCATCATTCTATAACTTTATGCATTTACATGGTGGTCATC
Source organism: Protopterus annectens (assembly GCF_019279795.1). NCBI lineage: Eukaryota > Metazoa > Chordata > Ceratodontiformes > Protopteridae > Protopterus > Protopterus annectens. The sequence goes on from NC_056736.1 coordinate 707,920,408, forward strand.
ATTCTATAACTTTATGCATTTACATGGTGGTCATCATTCTGTAACTTTATGCATTTACATGGTGGTCATCATTCTGTAACTTTATGCATTTACATGGTGGTCATCATTCTATAACTTTATGCATTTACATGGTGGTCATCATTCTGTAACTTTATGCATTTACATGGTGGTCATCATTCTGTAACTTTATGCATTTACATGGTGGTCATCATTCTATAACTTTATGCATTTACATGGTGGTCATCATTCTGTAACTTTATGCATTTACATGGTGGTCATCATTCTATAACTTTATGCATTTACATGGTGGTCATCATTCTATAACTTTATGCATTTACATGGCGGTCATCATTCTGTAACTTTATGCATTTACATGGTGGTCATCATTCTATAACTTTATGCATTTACATGGTGGTTATCATTCTGTAACTTTATGCATTTACATGGTGGTCATCATTCTATAACTTTATGCATTTACATGGTGGTCATCATTCTGTAACTTTATGCATTTACATGGCAGTCATCATTCTGTAACTTGATGCATTTACATGTTGGTCATCATTCTATAACGTGATGCATTTACATGATTATCCTCATTCTATAACTTTATGCATTTACATGGTGATCATCATTATGTAATTTTATGCATTTACATACTGGTCAGCATTCTGTAACATGATGCATTTACATAGTTATTATCATTCTATAACGTTATGCATTTACATGGTGATCATCATTCTGTAACTTTGTGTATATACATGGTGGTCATCATTCTATAACTTTATGCATTTACATGGTGATCATCATTATGTAACTTTATGCATTTACATGCTGGTCAGCATTCTGTAACATGATGCATTTACATAGTTATTATCATTCTATAAAGTTATGCATTTACATGGTGATCATCATTCTGTAACTTTGTGTATTTGCATGGTGGTCAGCATTCTATAACTTTATGCATTTACATGGTGATCATCATTATGTAACTTTATGCATTTACATGGTGATCATCATTATGTAACTTTATGCATTTACATGGTGATCATCATTATGTAACTTTATGCTTTTAAATGGTGGTCATCATTCTGTAACTTGATGCATTTACATGTTGGTCATCATTCTATAACGTGATGCATTTACAAGGTTATCCTCATTCTATAACTTTATGCATTTACATGGCGATCATCATTCTGTAACTTTGTGCATTTACATGGTGGTCATCATTCTATAACTGTATGCATTTATATGGTGGTCATCATTCTATAACTTTATGCATTTACATGGTGTCATCATTCTGCAACTTGATGCATTTACATGGTGGTCATCATTCTATAACTTTATGCATTTACATGGCGGTCATCATTCTGTAACTTTATGCATTTACATGGTGGTCATCATTCTATAACTTTATGCATTTACATGGTGGTCATCATTCTATAACTTTATGCATTTACATGGTGGTCATCATTCTGTAACTTTATGCATTTACATGGTGGTCATCATTCTATAACTTTATGCATTTACATGGTGGTCATAACTCTGTAACTTTATGCATTCACATGCTGGTCAGCATTCTGTAACATGATGCATTTGCATAGTTATTATCATTCTATAAAGTTATGCATTTACATGGTGATCATCATTTTGTAACTTTGTGTATTTGCATGGTGGTCAGCATTCTATAACTTTATGCATTTACATGGTGATCATCATTATGTAACTTTATGCTTTTACATGGTGGTCATCATTCTGTAACTTGATGCATTTACATGTTGGTCATCATTCTATAACGTGATACATTTACATGATTATCCTCATTCTATAACTTTATGCATTTACATGGCGATCATCATTATGTAACTTTATGCATTTACATGCTGGTCATCATTCTATAACTTTATACATTTACATGGTGGTCCTTATTCTATAACTTTTTGCATTTACATGGTAGTCATCATTCTGTAACCTTATGCATTTACGTGGTGGTCATCATTCTATAACTTTATGCATTTACATGGCGGTCATCATTCTATAACTTTATGCATTTACATGGTGGTCATCATTCTGTAACTTTATGCATTTACATGGTGGTCATCATTCTGTAACTTTATGCATTTACATGGTGGTCATCATTCTATAACTTTATGCATTTACATGGTGGTTATCATTCTGTAACTGCATGCATTTACATGGTGGTCATCATTCTGTAACTTTATGCATTTACATAGTGGTCATCATTCTATAACTTTATGCATTTACATGGTGGTCATCATTCTGTAACTTTATGCATTTACATGGTGGTCATCATTCTATAACTTTATGCATTTACATGGTGGTCATCATTCTATAACTTTATGCATTTACATGGTGGTCATCATTCTATAACTTTATGCATTTACATGGTGGTCATCATTCTATATCTTGATGCATTTACATGGTGGTCATCATTCTATAACTTTATGCATTTACATGGCAGTCATCATTCTATAACTTTATGCATTTACATGTTGGTCATCATTCTATAACTTTATGCATTTACATGGTGGTCATCATTCTATAACTTTATACATTTACATGCCGGTCATCATTCTGTAACTTTATACATTTACATGGTCATCATTCTGTAACTTTATGCATTTACTTGATGCATTTCCATGGTGGTCATCATTCTATAACTTTATGCATTTACATGGCGGTCATCATTCTGTAACTTGATGCATTTACATGGTGGTCATCATTCTGTAACTTTATGCATTTACATGGTGGTCATCATTCTATAACTTTATGCATTTACATGGCGGTCATCATTCTATAACTTGATGCCTTTACATGGTGGTCATCATTCTATAATTTTATGCATTTACATGCCGGTCATCATTGTATAAATTGATGCGTTTACATGGTGGTCATCATTCTATAACTTTATGCATTTACATAGTGGTCACCATGCTATACCTTTATGCATTTACATGGTGATCATCATTCTGTAACTTTGTGTATATACATGGTGGTCATCATTCTATAACTTTATGCATTTACATGGTGATCATCATTATGTAATTTTATGCATTTACATACTGGTCAGCATTCTGTAACATGATGCATTTACATAGTTATTATCATTCTATAACGTTATGCATTTACATGGTGATCATCATTCTGTAACTTTGTGTATATACATGGTGGTCATCATTCTATAACTTTATGCATTTACATGGTGATCATCATTATGTAACTTTATGCATTTACATGCTGGTCAGCATTCTGTAACATGATGCATTTACATAGTTATTATCATTCTATAACATTATGCATTTACATGGCGGTCATCGTTCTATAACTTTATGCATTTACATGGCGTTCATCATTCTGTAACTTTATACCTTTACATGGCAGTCATCATTCTATAACTTGATGCCTTTACATGTTGGTCATCATTCTATAACTTTATGCATTTACATGGTGGTCATTCTGTAACTTTATGCATTTACATGGTGGTCAGCATTCTGTAACTTTATGCATTTACATGGTGGTCATCATTCTATAACTTGATGCCTTTACATGGTGGTCATCATTCTATAACTTTATGCATTTACATGGCGGTCATCATTCTATAACTTTATGTATTTACATGGTGGTCATCATTCTGTAACTTTATGCATTTACATGGCGGTCATCATTCTGTAACTTTATGCATTTACATGGTGGTCATCATTCTGTAACTTTATGCATTTACATGGTGGTCATCATTCTATAACTTTATGCATTTACATGGTGGTCATCATTCTGTAACTTTATGCATTTACATGGTGGTCATCATTGTATAACTTTATGCATTTACATGGTGGTCATCATTCCATAACTTTATGCATTTACATGATGGTCATCATTCTGTAACTTTATGCATTTACATTCTGATCATCATTCTATAACTTTATGCATTTACATGGTAGTCATCATTTTGTAACTTTATGCATTTACATGGTGGTCATCATTGTATAACTTTATGCATTTACATGGTGGTAATCATTCTATAATTTTATGCACTTACATGGTGGTCATCATTCTGTAACTTTATGCATTTACATGGTCATCATCATTCTATAACTTTATGCATTTACATGGTGGTCATCATTGTATAACTTTATGCATTTTCATGGCAGTCATCATTCTATAACTTTATGCAATGACATGGTGGTCATCATTCTGTAACTTTATGCATTTACATGGTGGTCATCTTTCTGTAACTTTATGCATTTACATGGTGGTCATCATTTTATAACTTTATGCATTTACATGGTGGTAATCATTTTATAACTTTATGCATTTACATGGTGGTCATCTTTCTGTTACCTTATGCATTTACATGGTGGTCATCATTCTATAACTTTGTGTATTTACATGGTGGTCATCATTCTATAACTTTATGCATTTACATGGTGGTCATCATTCTATAACTTTATGCATTTACATGGTGTCATCCTTCTGTAACTTGATGCATTTACATGTTGGTCATCATTCTATAACGTGATGCATTTACATGGTTATCCTCGTTCTATAACTTTATGCATTTACTTGGCGATCATCATTATGTAACTTTATGCATTCACATGCTGGTCAGCATTCTGTAACATGATGCATTTACATAGTTATTATCATTCTATAAAGTTATGCATTTACATGGTGATCATCATTCTGTAACTTTGTGTATTTGCATGGTGGTCAGCATTCTATAACTTTATGCATTTACATGGTGATCATCATTATGTAACTTTATGCTTTTACATGGTGGTCATCATTCTGTAACTTGATGCATTTACATGTTGGTCATCATTCTATAACGTGATGCATTTACATGATTATCCTCATTCTATAACTTTATGCATTTACATGGCGATCATCATTATGTAACTTTATGCATTTACATACTGGTCAGCATTCAGTAACATGATGCATTTACATAGTTATTATCATTCTATAAAGTTATGCATTTACATGGTGATCATCATTCTGTAACTTTGTGTATATACATGGTGGTCATCATTCTATAACTTTATGCATTTACATGGTGATCATCATTATGTAATTTTATGCATTTACATACTGGTCAGCATTCTGTAACATGATGCATTTACATAGTTATTATCATTCTATAACGTTATGCATTTACATGGTGATCATCATTCTGTAACTTTGTGTATATACATGGTGGTCATCATTCTATAACTTTATGCATTTACATGGTGATCATCATTATGTAACTTTATGCATTTACATGCTGGTCAGCATTCTGTAACATGATGCATTTACATAGTTATTATTGTTCTATAACGTTATGCATTTACATGGTGATCATCATTCTGTAACTTTATGCATTTACATGGTGATCATCATTATGTAACTTTATGCTTTTAAATGGTGGTCATCATTCTGTAACTTGATGCATTTACATGTTGGTCATCATTCTATAACGTGATGCATTTACAAGGTTATCCTCATTCTATAACTTTATGCATTTACATGGCGGTCATCATTCTGTAACTTTGTGCATTTACATGGTGGTCATCATTCTATAACTGTATGCATTTATATGGTGCTCATTTCATAACTCTATGTATTTACGTGTTGTCATCATTCTGCAACTTGATGCATTTACATGGTGGTCATCATTCTATAGCTTTATGCATTTACATGGCGGTCATCATTCTGTAACTTGATGCTTTTACATGGTGGTCATTCTGTAACTTTATGCACTTACATGGCAGTTATCATTCTATAACTATATGCATTTACATAGTGGTCATCATTCCATAACTTTATGCATTTACATTGTGGTCATCATTCTGTAACTTTATGCATTTACATGGTGGTCATCATTCTATAATTTTATGCACTTACATGGTGGTCATCATTCTGTAACTTTATGCATTTACATGGTCATCATCATTCTATAACTTTATGCATTTACATGGTGGTCATCATTGTATAACTTTATGCATTTTCATGGCAGTCATCAGTCTATAACTTTATGCAATGACATGGTGGTCATCATTCTGTAACTTTATGCATTTACATGGTGGTCATCTTTCTGTAACTTTATGCATTTACATGGTGGCCATCATTTTATAACTTTATGCATTTACATGGTGGTAATCATTTTATAACTTTATGCATTTACATGGTGGTCATCTTTCTGTTACCTTATGCATTTACATGGTGGTCATCATTCTATAACTTTGTGTATTTACATGGTGGTCATCATTCTATAACTTTATGCATTTACATGGTGATCATCATTATGTAACTTTATGCTTTTACATGGTGGTCATCCTTCTGTAACTTGATGCATTTACATGTTGGTCATCATTCTATAACGTGATGCATTTACATGGTTATCCTCGTTCTATAACTTTATGCATTTACATGGCGATCATCATTATGTAACTTTATGCATTCACATGCTGGTCAGCATTCTGTAACATGATGCATTTACATAGTTATTATCATTCTATAAAGTTATGCATTTACATGGTGATCATCATTCTGTAACTTTGTGTATTTGCATGGTGGTCAGCATTCTATAACTTTATGCATTTACATGGTGATCATCATTATGTAACTTTATGCTTTTACATGGTGGTCATCATTCTGTAACTTGATGCATTTACATGTTGGTCATCATTCTATAACGTGATGCATTTACATGATTATCCTCATTCTATAACTTTATGCATTTACATGGCGATCATCATTATGTAACTTTATGCATTTACATACTGGTCAGCATTCAGTAACATGATGCATTTACATAGTTATTATCGTTCTATAACGTTATGCATTTACATGGTGATCATCATTCTGTAACTTTGTGTATTTACATGGTGGTCATCATTCTATAACTTTATGCATTTACATGGCAATCATCATTATGTAACTTTATGCATTTACATGCTGGTCAGCATTCTGTAACATGATGCATTTACATAGTTATTATCGTTCTATAACGTTATGCATTTACATGGTGATCATCATTCTGTAACTTTGTGTATATACATGGTGGTCATCATTCTATAACTTTATGCATTTACATGGTGATCATCATTATGTAACTTTATGCATTTACATGCTGGTCAGCATTCTGTAACATGATGCATTTACATAGTTATTATTGTTCTATAACGTTATGCATTTACATGGTGATCATCATTCTGTAACTTTATGCATTTACATGGTGATCATCATTATGTAACTTTATGCTTTTAAATGGTGGTCATCATTCTGTAACTTGATGCATTTACATGTTGGTCATCATTCTATAACGTGATGCATTTACAAGGTTATCCTCATTCTATAACTTTATGCATTTACATGGCGATCATCATTCTGTAACTTTGTGCATTTACATGGTGGTCATCATTCTATAACTGTATGCATTTATATGGTGCTCATCATTTCATAACTCTATGTATTTACGTGTTGTCATCATTCTGCAACTTGATGCATTTACATGGTGGTCATCATTCTATAGCTTTATGCATTTACATGGCGGTCATCATTCTGTAACTTGATGCTTTTACATGGTGGTCATTCTGTAACTTTATGCACTTACATGGCAGTTATCATTCTATAACTATATGCATTTACATAGTGGTCATCATTCCATAACTTTATGCATTTACATTGTGGTCATCATTCTGTAACTTTATGCATTTACATGGTGGTCATCATTCTATAACTTTATGCATTTACTTGGTGGTTATCATTCTGTAACTTTATGTATTTACATGGTGGTCATCATTCTATAACTTTATGCATTTACATGGTGGTCATCATTCTATAACTTGATGCATTTACATTCTGATCATCATTCTATGACTTGATGCATTTACATTCTGATCATCATTCTATAACTTTATGCATTTACATGGTAGTCATCATTTTGTAACTTTATGCATTTACATTGTGGTCATCATTCCATAACTTTATGCATTTACATGATGGTCATCATCCTGTAACTTTATGCATTTACATGCTGATCATCATTCTATAGCTTTATGCATGTACATGGTGGTCATCATTCTGTAACTTTATGCATTTACATGATGGTCATCATTCTATAACTTTAGGCTTTTACATGCTGGTCATTATTCTGTAACTTTATGCATTTACAAGGTGGTCATTCTATAAAGTTATGCATTTACATGGTGGTCATCATTCTGTAACTTTATGCATTTGCATGCTGGTCATCATTCTATAACTTTATATATTTACATGGCGGTCATCATTCTATAACTTTATGCATTTACCTGGTGGTCATCATTCTGTAACTTTATGCATTTACATGGTGGTCATCATTCTGAAACTTTATGCATTTACATGGTGATCATCATTCTATAACTTGATGGATTTACATGGCGGTCATCATTCTACAACTTTATGCACTTACATGGTGGTCATCATTCTATAACTTTATGCATTTACATGGTGGTCATCATTCTGTAACTTTATGCACTTACATGCTGGTCATCATTCTATAACTTTATACATTTACATGGTGGTCCTTATTCTATAACTTTTTGCATTTACATGGTAGTCATCATTCTGTAACCTTATGCATTTACGTGGTGGTCATCATTCTATAACTTTATGCATTTACATGATGGTCATCATTCTGTAACTTTATGGATATACATGGTGGACATCATTCTGTAACGTTATACCTTTACATGGTGGTCATCATTCTGTAACTTTATGCATCTACATGGTGGTCATCATTTTGTAACTTTATGCATTTGCATGCTAGTCATCATTCTATAACTTTATACATTTACATGATGTCATCATTCTGTAACTTTATGCATTTACATGGTGGTCATCATTCGGTAACTTTATGCCTGTACATGGTGGTCATCATTCTATAACTTTATGCATTTTCATGGTGGTCATCATTCTGTAACTTTGTGTATTTACATGGTGGTCATCATTCTATAACTTTATGCATTTACACAGTGTCATCATTCTGCAACTTGATGCATTTACATGGTAGTCATCGTTCTAAAACTTTATGCATTTACATGGTGGTCATCATTCTATAACTTTAAGCATTTACATGGCAGTCATCATTCTATAACTTTATGCATTTACATGGCGGTCATCATTCTGAAACTTTATGCATTTACATGGTGGTCATCATTCTATAACTTTATGCATTTACATGGTGTCATCATTCTGAAACTTGATGCATTTACATGGTGGTCATCATTCTATAACTTTATTTTATGCATTTACATAGTGGTCATCATTCTAGAACTTTATGCATTTACATGGTGGTCATCATTCTATAACTTAATGCATTTACATGGTGGTCATCATTCTATAACTTTATGCATTTACATGGTGGTCATCATTGTATAACTTTATGCATTTACATGGTGGTCATCATTCCATAACTTTATGCATTTACATGATGTTCGTCCTTCTATAACTTTATGCATTTACATGATGGTCATCATTCTGTAACTTTATGCATTTACATGGTTGCCATCATTCTTTAACTTTATGCATTTACATGGTGGTCATCATTGTATAACTATGCATTTACATGGTGGTAATCATTCTATAATTTTATGCATTTACATGGTGGTCATCATTCTGTAACTTTATGCATTTACATGTTGATCATCATTCTATAACTTTTTGCATTTACATGGTGGTCATTATTCTGTAAATGTATGCATTTACATGTTGGTCATCTTTCTGTAACTTTATGCATTTACATAGTGGTCATCATTCTGTAACTTTATGCATTTACATAGTGATCATCATTTTGTAACTTTGTGCATTTACATGGTGGTCATCATTCTATAACTTTATGCATTTACATGATGATCATCATTATGTAACTTTATGCTTTTACATGGTGGTCATCTTTCTGTAACTTGATGCATTTACATGGTGATCATCATTCTATAACTTTATGCATTTACATGGTGGTCATCATTGTATAACTTTATGCATTTTCATGGTAGTCATCATTCTATAACTTTATGCATTTACATGGTGGTCATCATTCTGTAAATGTATGCATTTACATGGTGGTCATCATTTTGTAACTGTATGCATTTACATAGCGATTATCATTCTGTAACTTTATGCATTTACATGGTGGTCATCATTCTATAACTTTATGCATTTGCATGGTGGTAATCATTCTATAACTTTATGCATTTACATGGTGGTCATCTTTCTGTTACTTTATGCATTTACATGGTGGTCATCATTGTATAACTTTATGCATTTACATGCTGGTCAGCATTCTGTAACTTTATGCATTTAGATGCTGGTCAGCATTCTGTAACATGATGCATTTACAGTTATTATCATTCTATAACTTTATGCATTTACATGGTGATCATCATTCTGTAACTTTGTGCATTTACATGGTGGTCATCATTCTATAACGTGATGCATTTACATGGTTATCATCGTTCTATAACTTAATGCATTTACATGGTGATCATCATTTTGTAACTTTGTGCATTTACATGGTGGTCATCATTCTATAACTGTATGCATTTATATGGTGCTCATCATTTTATAACTTTATGTATTTACATGTTGTCATCATTCTGCAACTTGACGCATTTACATGGTGGTCATCATTTTATAGCTTTATGCATTTACATGGCGGTCATCATTCTGTAACTTGATGCATTTACATGGCGGTCATCATTCTGTAACTTGATGCATTTACATGGTGGTCATCATTCTGTAACTTTATGCATTTACATGGTGGTCATCATTCTATAACATTATGCATTTACTTGGCGGTTATCATTCTGTAACTTTATCTATTTACATGGTTGTCATCATTCTATAACTTTATGCATTTACATGGTGGTCATCATTCTATAACTTGATGCATTTACATTCTGATCCTCATTCTATAACTTTATGCATTTACATGGTAGTCATCATTTTGTAACTTTATGCATTTACATTGTGGTCATCATTCCATAACTTTATGCATTTACATGATGGTCATCATCCTGTAACTTTATGCATTTACATGCTGATCATCATTCTATAGCTTTATGTATGTACATGGTGGTCATCATTCTGTAACTTTATGCGTTTACATGATGGTCATCATTCTATAATGTTATGCATTTACATGCTGGTCATTATTCTGTAACTTTATACATTTACAAGGTGGTCATCATTCTATAACATTATGCATTTACATGGTGGTCATCATTCTGTAACTTTATGCATTTGCATGCTGGTCATCATTCTACAACTTTATATATTTACATGGCGGTCATCATTCTATAACTTTATGCATTTACCTGGTGGTCATCATTCTGTAACTTTATGCATTTACATGGTGGTCATCATTCTGAAACTTTATGCATTTACATGGTGATCATCATTCTATAACTTGATGGATTTACATGGCGGTCATCATTCTATAACTTTATGCACTTACATGGTGGTCATCATTCTGTAACTTTATGCATTTACATGCTGGTCATCATTCTATAACTTTATACATTTACATGGTGGTCCTTATTCTATAACTTTATGCATTTACATGGTGGTCATCATTCTGTAACCTTATGCATTTATGTGGTGGTCATCATTCTATAACTTTATGCATTTACATGATGGTCATCATTCTGTAACTTTATGGATATACATGGTGGACATCATTCTGTAACTTTATGCCTTTACATGGTGGTCATCATTCTGTAACTTTATGCATCTACATGGTGGTCATCATTTTGTAACGTTATGCATTTACATGGTGGTCATCGTTCCATAACTTTATGCATTTACATGGTGGTCATCATTCTGTAACTTTATGCATTTGCATGCTGGTCATCATTCTATAACTTTATACATTTACATGGTGGTCCTCATTCTATAACTTTTTCATTTACATGATGTCATCATTCTGTAACTTTATGCATTTACATGGTGGTCATCATTCTGTAACCTTATGCATTTACATGGTGGTCATCATTCTGTAACTTTCTGCATTTACATGGTGATCATCATTCTGTAACTTTGTGCATTTACATGGTGGCCATCATTCTATAACTTTATGCATTTACATGATCATCATTATGTAACTTTATGCTTTTACATGGTGGTCATCTTTCTGTAACTTGATGCATTTACATGTTGGTCATCATTCTATAACATGATGCATTTACATGGTTATCATCATTCTATAACTTTATGCATTTACATGGTGATCATCATTCTGTAACTTTGTGCATTTACATGGTGGTCATCATTCTATAACTTTATGCATTTACATGGTGGTCATCTTTCTATATCTTGATGCATTTACATGGTGGTCATCATTCTGTAACTTTATGCACTTACATGGCAGTTATCATTCTATAACTGTATGCATTTACATGGCGGTCATCATTCTATAACTTTATGCATTTACATGGTGGTCATCTTTCTGTAACTTGATGCATTTATATGTTGGTCATCATTCTATAACATGATGCATTTACATGGTTATCATCATTCTATAACTTCATGCATTTACGTGGTGGTCATCATTCTGTAACTTTGTGCATTTACACGGTGGTCATCATTCTATAACTTTATGCCTTTATATGTTGGTCATCATTTTATAACCTTATGCATTTACATGGTGTCATCATTCTGCAACTTCATGCATTTACATGGTGGTCATCATTCTATAGCTTTATGCATTTACATGGCGGTCATCATTCTGTATCTTTATGCCTTTACATGTTGGTCATCATTCTATAACTTGCTGCATTTACATGGTGGTCATCATTCTGTGACTTTATGCACTTACATGGCAGTTATCATTCTATAACTTTATGCATTTACGTGGTGGTCATCATTCTATAACTTTATGCATTTACATGGCGGTTATCATTCTGTAACTTAATGCATTTACATGGTGGTCATCATTCTATAACTTTATGCATTTACATGGTGGTCATCATTTTATAACTTGATGCATTTACATGGCGGTCATCGTTCCATAACTTTACGCATTTACATGGTAGTCATCATTTTGTAACTTTATGCATTTACATGGTGGTCATCATTCCATAACTTTATGCATTTACATGGTGGTCATCATTCTGTAACTTTATGCATTTACATGATGGTCATCATTCTATAACTTTATGCATTTACATGGTGGTCATTATTCTGTAACTTTATGCATTTACATGGTGGTTATCATTCTATAACATTATGCATTTACATGGTGGTCATCATTCTATAACTTTATGCATTTACATGGTGGTCATCATTCTATAACTTGATGCATTTACATGGCGGTCATTGTTCCATAACTTTACGCATTTACATGGTAGTCATCATTTTGTAACTTTATGCATTTACATGGTGGTCATCATTCCATAACTTTATGCATTTACATGGTGGTCATCATTCTGTAACTTTATGCATTTACATGATGGTCATCATTCTATAACTTTATGCATTTACATGGTGGTCATTATTCTGTAACTTTATGCATTTACATGGTGGTTATCATTCTATAACATTATGCATTTACATGGTGGTCATCATTCTATAACTTTATGCATTTACATGCTGGTCATCATTCTGTAACGTTATGCATTTACATGCTAGTCAACATTCTGTAACTTCATGCATTTATATGGTGGTCATCATTCTATAACTTGATGCATTTACATGTTGGTCATCATTTTGTAACTTTATGCATTTACATTGTGGTCATCAATCTGTAACTTGATGCATTTACATGGTGGTCATCATTCTGTAACTTTATGCATTTATATGGTGGTCATCATTCTATAACTTTATCCATTTACATACATGGTGTCATCATTCTATAACTTGATGCATTTACATGGTGGTCATCATTCTGTAAATTTATGCTTTTACATGGTGGTCATCATTCCATACCTTTATGCATTTACATGGTGGTCATCATTCTGTAACTTGATGCATTTACATGGTGGTCATCATTCTGTAACTTTTTGCATTTACATGGTGGTCATCATTCTATAACTTTATGCATTTACATGGTGGTCATCATTCTGTAACTTTATGCATTTACATGGTTGTCATCATTCTATAACTTTATGCATTTACATGGTGATCATCATTCTATAACTTTATACATTTACATGGCGGTCATCATTCTATAACTTTATGCATTTACATGGTGGTCATCATTCTGTAACTTTATGCATTTACATTGTGGTCATCAATCTGTAACTTGATGCATTTACATGGTGGTCATCATTCTGTAACTTTATGCATTTACATGGTGGTCATCATTCTATAACTTTATGCATTTACATGGTGGTCATCATTCCGTAACTTTATGCATTTACATGCTGGTCATCATTCTATAGGTTTATGCATTTACATGGTGGTCATCATTCTGTAACTTTCTACATTTACATGGTGGTCATCATTCTTTAAATTTATGCTTTTACATGGTGGTCATCATTCCATACCTTTATGCATTTACATGGTGGTCATCATTCTATCACTTTATGCATTTACATGCTGGTCATCATTCTGTAACTTTATGCATTGATATGGTGGTCATCATTCTGCAACTTTATGCATTTCCATGGTGGTCATTATTCTATAACTTTATGCATTTACATGAAGGTCGTCATTCTGTAAATTTATGCATTTCCATGGTGGTCATCATTCTATAACTTTATGGATTTAGATGATGGTCATCATTCTGTAACTTTATGCATTTCAAAGCTGGTCGTCATTCTCTAACTTCATGCATTTACATGGCGGCCATCATTCTATAACTTTATGCATTTACATGGTGGTCATCATTCTATAACTTGATGCATTTACATGGTGGTCATCATTCTATAATTTGATGCATTTACATGGCCATCATCATTCTATAACTTTATGCATTTACATGGCGGTCATCATTCTGTAACTTATGCATTTACATGGTGGTCATCATTCTGTAACTTTATGCATTTACATGGTGGTCATCATTCTGTAACTTTATGCATTTACATGGGGTTATAACAGAAATATGGAGGCAATGGTGTAACCAGAACATGTGGGGCTATACGAGACCTTCTAGATTGTAGCTGTCACCAACTCTCCTTTGAAGGACTAGGCAGACCTTTAATTTTCAAGCTGATTATATGTCTTCAATGCAGAATTATAATCTACAGTACATGGGCTTACATTATTATCATCAACACTTTTATTTCGATATCTGGGAATATGACAATTATGCATTTCTTGACGCCGTTGTTTTCTTTGCTGACTCACTTTGGGCCTCTGAATTTAGTTTGTGTTTGTAGGCAGGGAAACAGGTGCCTTTGTGGTAAACAAAATGTTGACCTTCTAAAACTCAGTTTAGAAAACCATAGCTTATGTGGCAAGTATCTGTCTGTGCCGGTATATTTAAGTTTTACACTTGATAATGGTTTTGGAGTCATTAAACCACACAAAATTACTAAGTATAATTATAGATGGCCAATTGAAACTTGGCCACCATGTATCACACGTGGTTAAAATACACACGAAAAACTGGGTACAGTATATAGATTTAAAACCTACATCACTGACATAGACAGAAGATGTATAGTCTGTACTTTCTTATTGCCATCTCTCCTCTGTGCTGCCGCAATCTTCACTAACCTTCAAGTCTCACAGGCATCTAAACATGAGTAACGTTATAATAAAATAGCCAGATTTGCAGTGAACTATAACAACAGAGTACACCACTGCCTAACCTTCAGAGAATTAGACTGGTAAGCACTACCACATTCCTTTCTCAGCTAACTAAAATACACAGGCTTTTCTGTGTAAGCTAGAAAATCACCCAGTCCTTAACAAGTTTTTTTTTTTAATATGACAGTACTCTGCCAATAAAATTTGATGCTATAGAAAAAAATTACTAATCACTATAACCAAATCAGTCATCTAATACTGCAGATGACTAAATTCAAATAGTGTAGCTAAACTACGGAACCACGTCCCACTACCACTGAAATCCATTCAGAATACAAACTCATTTAAAACTAAACCTTCACCTATCAAATCGGTGGATCCGCCCCTGTACATCTCCAGGATAAATGCCACTGTTAACTCCACCTTAGCATGTCATCAAACCACTTCTCTTCTTTTAGAATCCTTTGTACCACAACCAGACCACCAATATCTGAATAGTATTACTAGCACCTCTCAGCCATATACATAATTTTGTGACACTGCTCACCCGTACCTCTATACATCTAATTTAACCTTTATGATAGCAATATATGCAATTATCTAAGAGCCTGCTGTATACAACACCTGCAAACCACAATCGTACATTTTCTACCTTATCTAGTTCCTTCCCTGATCTGTATTTCTTTGTTTTGCCGACCACTAATTCCAAGATTTATTATCTATTTGACAAACCCACTAATACACCTCTTCAAATGTCTGTATTCAACATCTACTAATGCATAAGTATTTTGTACTGTAATCATTTGTCTCTATTTCATACAAATGTAATCTAATTAGCAAATGAATGTGTGATTCTCAATGTGTATTATTTAATGTCTGTTGATGTAGATCGCCAAATGTCGGTTTGAAAGCATTTGTAATAGTTGGAGCTTTTTTCCCTGGGCCTCCACTGTAAAGAGGTTTTTAATTAAATCCAGTCAGACAAACCCAGTAAACAAAAGCAAAATAAATGTAATTTTCCCTTATTTTTTATTTTAACAGCAGTACCAGGTAACACAAGTCAGCCTGATTTTGATTGATTGATTGATTGACTGACATTTGTTTACCAGGAAAGTCTGACTGGGAAATGGTACCCATTTTTAATGGAGGCCTGGGATTAAAAGCTTAAATATGAGTATACAAGTTGCAAAAATCAGTTAACTAAGTTACAATGTTGCACAAGTATAAAAGTTAGTAAAATCAGTTTACTAGCAGTAGAAAAAAACTTGGGTACATCTGAAAGCAGAAAGAAACATCAGGGTACAAATTCCTGAAGTACATCATTACTACATATATATTAGAGTAAGGAAGAGCTAAAGAAGAAGGTCCACCAGAATGAGGAAGTAGTGAAAAACAGAGGTTAGGAAGAAGAAGACTGATAGAGGTGAACATGAGGAAATGTGTGAAAGATGTACAATTATACAGTGAACCTCCATTAATATTCCAAAACGTGCATGCTGGCCAGCGTGCCCGTTATACATCCGACATATACTAATGGAAAAAGGTCTGGTCATCCAGACTTTTTCCATTAGTATAAGTCTTGTTTTTTTTTTTTTGTTTGTGTTAGGTAGCAACGGAGAACAGAAGATCTCCATTGTTGTAATATCGCTATGTTATATGTTTAACATAGCGAGATATCTTAAAAAAAAGCAACAGAGATCTTCCTTTCTCCGTTGCTTTTTTTAAAGATATCTCGCTATGTTAAACTCGTTTAACATAGTGAGACCGCTTTAAAAAAAGCAATGGAGATTTTCCTTTCTCTGTTGCTTCCTCTGCACAGCTCTGATGTACTGCATAAGAATACACATGCACAGTACATCAGAAAAAGCCCCAGGATAGTGGAAAACCACAGAAGGGCACCACACAAGTATTATTTAAAAAAGTATGTTTTTTTTTTCTTAAATAATGTCATTGTATAATAGCAGTAACCCACGTCTGGGTGTGGGTAATGCTAGA
This sequence comes from Protopterus annectens, assembly GCF_019279795.1. Taxonomy (NCBI): domain Eukaryota; kingdom Metazoa; phylum Chordata; order Ceratodontiformes; family Protopteridae; genus Protopterus; species Protopterus annectens. The sequence goes on from NC_056736.1 coordinate 707,938,129, forward strand.
CTTACCCATGGTTGTCTTTGTTTGGTCACTCAGAATTCACACTCGTGACCAAACCACACTAACTGTGGGTAAATCTAGCATTACCCACACTCAGACGTGGGTTATTGCTTAAATATTCCATTGTAGTCAGGAGAACAACTATGGAAGGGGGGCGTAAAGGATGTATTATCCATAGTTGTGTTTCTTTTTGACACCAAAGTATGAATTTCACCTCTAATTTTTTAGTATAGAAAAGTTAGTTTTTATTTTATTAATTTATTTGTTAAAGTTTAGGTGGACTGGTCATAAGGTCATTTTTGAATCGTGACTCTGGACTTAATAATGAAGAAAAAAAGTGTGTGTGTATGCGTGCACTCGCGCGCGCCCGTGTGTGTGTGTGTGTGTGTGTGTGTGTGTGTGTGTGTGTGTGTGAGAGAGAGAGGGAGAGGGGGGATTATTTATTTATTTATTGATTGCTTTTATTTTCCAGGAAAGTCCGACGGACACAGGTCCCACTTTCAGCAGAAGCCTGGGGAAAAATGCTGCAATTTACAGAATGAGTAGAAAGGAGTTATACAAAATTTACATAATAAATGTACATTTGTAGAATAGCAATAATATGACAGCTAAAATAAAAAGAGTAAAATATTAGTAAATATCAAAATTATAAGAGTCTAGTTATTAGAAAGGAATCAGCTGTAATTAGATATTACATAGGACACAGTGAAGGAATTATAGGATGAAGATGGTTTTTAAATTATGAAAGATTATTGAGGAGGTCCAGGTATTAAAAGTGCTGTTGGAGTTAGAAATGGTGGAGAAAGGTAGAGGATAGTCAGAGGCAGATTATGAACAAGTAATTGTATTATAGACAGATAAAAGTTGGATAAAAGAGTTAGTAGAGGTTTGGAATAGTGGAGATGGAGATTATCCAGTAGAATCGCATGTATATAGAAATAGTTACTAACAATCAAGTCAAAATACAAGTTGCAACAAATTATACTCTGAATAACATTCATAGTTATTTACATCAGATAATGAACTTCTAAGCTGTCTACAGCTCTCTCAGCTACCAACACCTTTTGACTTCACCCCCCCCATCCTGACTTTTATTACTGCATAGCATTTCCACCATAATGAAAACCTGAAATGTCATAATGTGATATTGTAAAATGTGCATTTCTCTCTTAATTGTTGCCGTATCCATTAATTGCTACTGCACTGTTTTTGTTATATATTTTTAGTTTCTGTCTCTCTCTTACACTTTTTCTTTGTGATTTATTTCATCCAAATGATACCTTGAAATGGTCAGTTATAATAAGTGCACAACCCTGGTAAGCAAATGAAAGTAAAATAAAGTACATTTTAACGTTACTCACTGTGGAGTGAGTGCTCAGTTGCCAAAGTTTTGTACTGATTTTTGTTAAGATTATGTTTCAGATTTTTAATATTTAACTAGCTTACATGGAAAATAATGCACGAGCAACTGTGCATGACGTATTAGTGTTTCCTTTGAAGGGTTCTGTTAACATCTCTAAAGTACTTGATCAAAGCATTGCAGGCATCCATTGTCACATGATCCCAAAGATGGAAACCTAGCCGATCAGTGATTAGTTTAGCACATTCTATGGTGAATGTGAATTGAAAAATAAAATGTTATCTTTATGCCTCCAAAAATGTTTTGATTTGCACTGCCATTATTGCTATAATTGTTATTAGTAATATTAATAATAGTAAGAATATTATTAGTAAAACAGAGATATACGCAAAGTGAAGTTTTTGGAAGAGGATTCAGCGAAAGTTTTTTATGCTATAGCTGATTTGGGATGAGAATATAACAGCTTGCTATAAAGTAACTAATTGTTAACTGAAAAACAGTCGTAGAAAAGTACATCGTCTTGCTGTGCTCTGTGAACTTATCGACAACAGTTTTCAGTTTTACTGAAAGATCATGCAAGTAAGAAACACACAGATAATGTCTTGTTTTCTTATAATTTACCTGTTAAGTTTGTTCTTGAAATTAACTGCTCTTTTAAGCATTTTTTTTTGTTTTGCAATGGAACCCCTTATCCATTTTTATCTTTAAATAAATGCATTACCTTGCCTAACAGTGTAGTCCTTTGGTCTTGCTGTTTAACTGATAAGGCAATGCTGCAGGTGTTCTTTTCAAAACTATCCCACATACTTATAAGGCCGTACAAGTCAGCTGATACACTTGTAGGCCACCTGTGTTGGAAGAGATATACATAGACGTATAAAAGTAAAACCAGTTTCTTAGCTGACATTTATCAGGAATGAACTAATTTCTTACAAATGGCAGTGTGTGCTGAGCATACTTTAATTTCTTGGTGCATGCAGCATTAATTTCATCAAATAACAGAAACCTCATTGCTTGCATGTCTGTATTTTGCACTAGAAAAAGGCTGACTTTATTTTTTTCAGTTCCCCAATCTATTGAATCCATGATACTTTCATCTCATCTCAGATTACAAAAGGTAGGAAATGTTTTCTTTGCCACAGCCTGTTACAGGTATTTCAGTTTATACCTGATAACTCCATCTTCAAAGTAATGACATGAAGGAAGCTGTTTTATATGTATAGTTATGGAGAAGAAACTCAATTTAAGTATGCATTTAGCAAGGTTAGCTTTTATTTGCAGTTTTGTATAATCCATAGTTATGGGGAGCTCAAGCTTATTCTGCAAAGCAACAGGCATTAGCCTGGACAGGACCCATCTGCATCTTAGGATGCATGCACTGTTTGGTAAAACACACACACACACACACACACACACACACACACACACACACACACACACACACACACACACGTATAAACATGCACACATGCACACTTATACACACATGCACACACAAACATGTGCATGTATATACATGCACACACATACTGTACACACACACACACACACACACACACACACACACACACACACACAAGCATATGCATATGCACACACATACACACACACATATGCACATGAACATACACACATGCACACACACAGGCATATATTCACACTTATGTGACACATGAACATGTATGCATGTCCACACACATGCACACACACACACACACACACACACACACACACACACACACACACACACACACATACACACATACAGATGCACAAGTGTGTGCATGTGTAGATGTGCACATACACATACACTCAAACACATGCGCGCGCACACACACACACACACACACATGTTCATGCACATGCATATGTAGACACTTGCATGTATTCACACACTTACGCACACATACATTTACTCACACATACACATGCATGCACATTGTGACGTCCCCACTCTGGGCCACACTGACACTAAAGAAGAAAGTGCACTTGGAACAAAAATGGAAACACTCAGTATTTCCAGATGTAGCTCTCAGCATTAAGCGCAATTTCCCTTAAGAGCACACAGGGAACACACTCATCCCAGAGTCCCCAGTAAGACTCCTCAGTGGCACAGCCGCAGAGTTAAGTCCTCAACCAAGTATCCAAGCCAAGTCCTCCACGAATCTCTCTGTGAAACCAGTGCTTCATGTCCCTGCTCCAAGTAGCTGACACACACACACACACACACACACACACACACACACTTTGAGATTTGATTTGCGCGCACACACACAGACAGACACACACACACACACACACACACACACACACACACACACACCTAGGAAAGGCTGGCACAGGTTTACTAGCTATTCCTCCTTCTGCCCAGATAATAAAGTAGTTACTGCCACCAGAAACTCCCAAGCCTGCCACTGTAAGGTTCTTACAAGGGTACCCAATTATACTGAGTGAAATTAATATTAATACGAATTGTAGTTTGACCAATACAGTAAGGCTTTCAGGAGTGGCCACAGAGTCACCAAACAGATATGAGTACTCTCAAAGGTTAAAATATGCTCTAAAGTACCAGCCACAATGAAATGTTTAAATATATTTTATAATCAGTAATAAAAGAACATGAAAATACTAAATATCTGTTTATAATAGACACCAGAGTTTAACCACAAGAAATATTGAAATAACACAGATGAATAGATTCACACAGATACAGAAAAGCAGTACTTAACTAATCTCACTATATTTTCTTGATGATTTCAAGAGTTACTATGCCCTGCAAGGCAAGATGAAGTAGGTGAGTGATGCCTCTATGTCTGGTTTCCAAAACAGAGTACCATGAGACTTAAGTCTCACTTAGTATTAAAATATCATTTTTGTCCCTGATTACAGAATGACATCACATATATCTGGTCATCTGACTTCTGGTTCCCAGGATTTAGCACCTATGTGTCACTCATACACACACAGAGAGCCTTGGTAAGATCTGCTGTAGCTCCTGGAAGTCATAAAGTCATAAAACACTTCCACTCTTCCAACAGGAGCTAATAAACCATACTTCTTACAGACATTGTATCTCTGGCTTCATTCAAAACTATGAGATGACATCTTTATGGCCTAGGCCCAGTAATTTAATTTCTAACTTTTTATTACAGTTTGAGATTAACATCTTCTCTTCCAGTATCCACATTTAAAACTTATACATTTAAACAGTTACAATAATGCATGTATATTTCTTTTTCTGTCCAGCAGGGCACACTGTTGATACATTTTAACACAAGTAACTTTAGAATTACATTTTTAAATACAAGCATATGTTTAAATCTGTTTGATATACAAATGACATATATTTTTTTACAAAATTCCAGCTAGCTATACTGGCACATGCCACACATCCCTTTCGTACTTCTACTGGCATACCTGGCAATAACTCATATTGTCACAGACATGAATACACACACACACACACACACACACACACACACACACACACACACACACACACACACACACACACACATACACATGCATATACACACATACTCACATGGCAAAAAACGGAATGGACACAATGAGGGGCATAGAAATCACGTCAGCAGGGATACAAATCTGATTACCAAGAATTCAGCAGTATCACCATGCTGGCCCATTACAGTGATAATTACTCACAGGCATCAAGATCTGAAACATTTTTTTGTCTGATTATTCCATAATAATTAATATTTTCCATGGATTACCTTTTGACAAGAGTTTCTGCAAAACTTTTATTCAGACCAGAAACATGCTGTAGACACCATAAAGCAACTTGCTGCATTTATACTGAACATGATCCTGTAGAACATGTCTTTGTTCAGGCTGACTACATTCATGATTGTCTTCATTTTCAGTATTTCATGATCACAAAGCTGACTTGTAGCCACATTTTAACTTTACAGGTTTGCAGACAACAAGGTTAATAAGCAGAGGGCAGTACTGTTACGTTATTAGGCTTGAAAACACCTCTTCAAAACCCAACTTAAGTGTAATATTTCTTATCCCTAGCTACTGTTCATTCTCTAAATATGGGCCAGGACCAGGGCTTAGTTCAAGTTTATTTAAGATACAAGTATGCCAAAGAGCATTTTTGTGGTATTCCGTATCCTCTTAAATCCTCTTAAATCTAAAAGCAGATGCCAAGATCTGTAAGTTCACTATGATTTTGGTGTCTAACACTTTGCTTTGTTGATTAAGAACAGTCTGAAAGTACTTAACAAAGTACTGTAATAATCATACCTGAAGTAGTGACATATCTGAGTACTACTCTGGTATTCCTGGTATTCCTGTATATCGTAGTATATATAAGCAATCTTAAACCAGTACATTAAAAGCAAAACATTTGTTGGAGGAAATGCAGCAGCAGAATTTATACATAAGAAATTAAATATTATTTCATAAAAAAACAAAATTGTTTGCATTGGCATTTCCTTAATGGTAATTCTTCTTCAGTTTTAATGTCCATCATTTCGCCTCACAGTTAGACATTGCCCGTTCGATTCTCAGTTAGAGCGTCTTCTGTATAGCGACATGCGTGAATGGGTGTTCCTTTGTTGAAGGTTGTGCATTAGGCCCAGCAAGCCAGTACATAAAAATCTACTGCCAATCATTAGCGGACTGGAGTTCCGCTGTGGCGACCCCTAACCGGGAAAAGCCGAAAGACACAAACTAACAAATCATCGTCATCATCATCATTAACCCACTTTTTACCGTTTCTCTTTGAGGTTGAGGTGTTGCATCAGTTGCTACTACCACTCTCAGTTCAGAGCCTCTCTTCTACCTTCGCCGACAGTCTTGCCTAACGTTTGCAGGTCTTATCTCATGCAATCCCCCTAGTTCTTGGTTGGACATCCTCATTTCCTCTTGCCTTCCTCCTGTCGTCTTTACCAAATCATCTTCTGCTTTCCTGCATGTGTAACTAGTCCACCTTAATTTGTTCTCCTCAACCTTCTCTGTACCTGGGGATATGGTTGCCTCTGCTCTGATATGCTCATTGCTTCATCTGTCCCACAGTAGATGTTATGCCACCTATCTCAGGCACTTAATCTGCATAACCTCAAGCTTCATCAGCCACACTGCTTTCATTGCCAAGGTTTCTGTCCCATACAGAAGCAATGACTGGCCCACTGTTTCATACACCATACTTTCCAGCTTGTTTGTTTTGCATTCTTCTTTCGCACATTAACCGAGACATTTCTGTCAGTTCATTGAACCACCCCTGATTTTAGCTTTGACCTCCTCATTCAGATATCCCTTCACTTACCTCCTGATACTTGAAGCTGTTAAATAGGTAACTGTTTTCCTTTCTGTGTCAGTTTTAAGTTTCTTCTGATGTTTACTGCCATGACCACTGCCTAGTCTGCAGTCAGTATCATCCGATGTGCGTTTAGTTTTGCATTCCATTCCCCTGCTATTTGCTGAAGTTGCTGTTCAGAGTGTGCTTGTAATCCACATCATCTGCATACAGCAGCTTTGTTGATCTGTCCCCTCTAACCTAAATAGTAGTGAACTCAGAACTCTACACTGATGCATGTCCGCTCTGACTGGGAACCCCTGTGTAAGTCCGAACACTGTTTGTACTTGTGTCACTGACTCCTTGTGCATAGCCTGCACTAAATCTATCAATATTTCTAGGATTTTGAACCATTATAGAACTGATCAAATCAGCTTTCCTGCTACTTGTATAGAAATGTCCAGTGGGAGTCTTTCCTCATCTCCATATTCTTCTTCACAATATGTTTCACTGCAAACACTGGGTTGATTGTACTGCATCATGAGCTAAATCTAGACTGTTCATCTGTCATCTAACTTTCTGCTAGTCTGTATAGTTATTTATTGATCATTCTCTCTAGAACATTCATAGAGTGTGAGAAGAGTTTGATAGCTCTATACTGCCCACAGTTGTGAATGTCCCCTTCGTTGTTGTACACTGGCACTAATATGTTTATTCTCCAGTCATCTGGGATTTACTTTTTTCTCTGTACTGTAACTGGTAACCCCAGAAACCGTTTCTCCCTTAGCCCTTTCAACATCTTGATCATATCTGCTGTGACTTCATCTGCTTTCAATAGCTTCATTTTCCTCCGTATTATTCGTACTTTGTTTCTAGGGTGGGTTCTCCATCCTCTTTCGTTATAGGATGTGCATGGAATAGCACAGCCTCTGTGAGGTTTTCTTCATTCAGAAGCTTTGTGGCGTACTCTTTCTATCTGTCCTTGATATTCTTTTGACTAGTGAGCAGATTGTTTATCTTTGCCAAATGAAGTGCTTAAAATACTATTTAACTCTTCCACACCTACCATATATTATACTTCCACTTCAAATTGATAGCACATTGTAGTATCCTGACATATTTTGGGGCTAGCTTTTTTATTTTTTTTATTTATTTAACATTTGTTGACCGGGAAAGTCCGACTAGGTTCCACAGATCCTGTTTTCAGCGGAGGCCTGGGGAGAAATGCTCTAGACTTAATTAATTGATTGATTTATTGATTAATTAATTAATTAATTAATTAATTAATTAATTTAATTAATGCTTCATTAACTAACTGACTTACCTAGGAGTAGAAGGAACTTATGAAAGTGAAGAGTGTAAGTTAAAAAATTGTATAATGAGTGTTAACCTAGGATATCTTTTAGTAGAGATATTTACTACTGTTTGTCACTTATTCATATTTTCATAATTATTTTCATATTTTCATAAGTATATTCATATTTTAATAAATTAAAGAGTTACTGTGCATGTTATTGAGGGGCATAGCCTACTGTTAACAAAAGGATATAAGATGAACTTTGGACTTCTGATCTAATGGCACAGTGTTGCACTATTTAGCTTTGCTGCCTTACGGCAGTATGTGGATATCTAGTTCACATCCCAGCTGGGGTACCTTCCTAGCTAAAGGGACGGTGCTTCCAGTCTTTTCTGGTAGCTTAGAGCTTTTAAACCATTGATCTTCTTAGCTAGAGTCCACTAGGGTCTTTCTAGCTGCTCTAGTAGTGTAGTGGGGGACATCTCAATGGGGGCATTGTACTCAGTAATTGACCTAATGAATGCTGGACGTAAGGGGACAATAACTTCTTCAGATTTGCATGATATTCCTTTGGCAATTAGTTCTGCTGAGTAGAAGGACTTTCTGACTACTGTCATTACATGATGATCAAAGAAGAGGGGTGTTAACCCACATTCCAAAGTCTCTACTGACATTCTCATTTTAGACTGGAGTATTTTCTATGTTGTATGCTGAGGAGAGGGGTTGTCTACCAAATGTGACAACATTGTATTTTTTATCATTTAATTTGAATCCATTTTTAGGACATCAGATATTTATGAGTATACGTTCTTTGAAAGGACATGGGTATCACCTGACAATGACTCCCATTTCACAGTCATCTGCAGCCATAGGTGTTGGTTCATGATCTAGAGAACATCAATGCCAAACAAAAGAGGTCCCAGCCCTGAGTCCTGCAGAACACCACTGGTCGCCTTCATACTCTCTGATGAGACACCTGTCGCATGCTATCTGCTACATGTGAGTTCTATCTTTCAGCAAATTTGTTATCCATCTTGTCACATACGGCTCTGTTTGTAATGCATAATACATACTAAGTATGTTAGCATGGGGAATGCTATAAAATGTCAAACACCTTGGCCAGGTCAAGGTATGCCATGACCACATATGTTACCCTGTCAAAAACATTAACCAAACTCATTTGGCAGGGTCTACCCTTGACAAAGTCCAACTGCTGCTGCTCTAGCCTTAAAGGAAGGGATTGAATGTTCTGCACAGGGATTATGCCAGACTTTCTTTTCTGGCTTTCCCAAAACAAGAAATACTAAAGGTCCTTCTTAGTTTGTGCACTAGGCTTCCAGTAAGCTGTCCATGAACTAATGATAATAGCTGCTAACATTCTCATTAATGTCTCTGCCTCTGTATTGGGGGATCAGTGCCGTCGATTCATTTGTATTGGTGAACCATATCTAGCATGTTTCTGTACTCAGAGAGAGTTCTGATTTTTAATTTTAAACATGAAGAATGTTCCAGATAAACAATGGAGCTGAGGTCTCATCCTAAAACCATCCTGTTTTCCTATTTGCCAACTACATTACTGACATAAATGGAGGCGTACGTTTTTAGATTTCAGGTAATAGGTATTATTAAATTCATAAAATGATTATTTCTAGAGTAGTCCTTTTTTCCATAAATGGCTTTCTAGAGCCTTTCTTCTTTTCCACATCAAAGGTTAAGAGTGTGTCACTTGGTTGTTGGTCCCATTCATTTTTCTATTAACACTGAGGGCCCTGCCAAAGCACTAGTTTACTGGATCATTTTTACAAGTTTAGTAAAGGTTTATATTTTTATTTTGTGTTTATAGTTGTATTTTCTGTCTAAAAAGCTAGATTGTTTGCTGTATATAAAGTTTTTTGGCTGTACTGTATCTGCCTGATGTATAACAGATGTTATTTTGGCTGTGCCTTCTTTATGATCCTAATAATGTGGGGGGCTTTCATTTGTTTCTGTGGAGACCCATTTAATGATGTTTTTCAGTACACTAGTCAAAAACTAAAGCTAATCATGTGAAAATGAGTGGCTGTCTGCACAATCTGCATACAATAACAATCTAACCCTGCATATGCAGACACACATGCGCACACAAACACACACACGCACGCACACACACACACACACACACACACACACACACACACACACACACACACATACACATACACACATCTATACACACACATACAGTATATATACACACACGCACGCACATATATACACACTAACACACACAGGCACACACGCACACATACATGTGCACATGTATGCATGCGCACACACACAGGTTTTTGATGTCCAAATTACTTGCCATTTCTGTATGATGACCTCTGTTCTCTGGGGTAATCAGTGCCTCTCATTCTCTCCCCCCTGTTTCCCCAGACCCTTTCTGTTTTATCCAGTCTACATGTTTTATTCCAAAATTTATTTTCATTCATTATATGCAGCATTTTGTGGATGACTGTGTCCAACCCATAGATTTCTTAGCTGATAATTCCTCAATCTGATTGTCTCTCTCTGCATGCTGACATCTTATGTAAGGTTTACATTTTACTGATATTGCAGAATTGAATCTCAAACTGTATTCTGTACTGCTCACTTGCATGTGGATTAATATGATATTTGTTAATAAGGAATTAATTATCATTACCCACCACCACCAAAGTATAGGTGTGTGTTATCTTGTATAAGTTTAGTGTTTAATTTCTTGAAAGGGAATTATTACTTTTAGGCTATATTTTCAGTGTATATGTATTTTTGATATGTACTCTATAATTCTGCACGTTCTTTCTTCGTACAAAAGTAATGTAGGAATTACTTGGTATGTAATAGAACTCTCATATGTTATATCAGCATTGTTTACAGTTACTTATAAAAGAGTCTAAACCCAAATATTTCTGTTTACTATGCAGATACAAAATATGCCAATATAATTGCACACATAGTGATAAAGTGTTTTCTGTATGTATTTCTTAATCTCTGTTTGTTTTTGCAGGAGGAAATAAATTAAAGAATCAGCTTTTCCGACTCAACTGGGCATGGATATCTCTGGAAAAGGAGTACTACCTTGTAGATGAAACCTCAAATGTTTTAGAAGTTGTACTCAAGCGCAGAGGATACCTGGGAGAAACATCCTTTGTCAGTAAGTGCAAATGTTCTGTTTTAATCATTTTTTTTTCAGTTTACATTTGGAAGACTTACTACAGATTTATTCTTATAGAGTTTACTACTGAAGGCACATTGACTTGTTATATATTACATGCTAACGTCATCACCCTGGATCATTTATAAAATTTTATGCACATAAGTGCCTTTCTTCACTGATGAGGTGGTATATGACTATGTATGGAAGAGAACACATATAGTTATATACCACTGAGTACAAAGGTATCAAGTAAAGTATAATGGGATGACGATACGTCTTTGTATGTAGTGAGTAACCACTTTGCTAGAAAATGCAATGGCAGAATTATAATAGACAGAGCCAGCATGATTTTTCTTGACCTGTAACCACCAAGCCAGTATAAAAGTCACTTCAGGGATTGATGCTTTTTTTTAAATAAGAAAGTAAGACCAAGAGACATCATTAGTAGTTTGATAAGCGCTTTCTAAATGCATGATTTATAATTGATGCTAAATGTTACATACCCTGAGACGTGGTTTAGCAAATTGCTAGCAATAGCCCCAGGGGGATATAGATACTTGTAGGTGAATGTTAGGTTCTCAAAAAGTAATTACATTTTCTTAAAGCTCAGTAAACAGGATGCACCATGAATTCCAAATTAATTAGTCAAGTCAGTTAATCAATTAACCAGTCAGTGAGAGAAACAAATGTACAGTTTCATAACAGCAGGCATGAAATATATACAGCACTTTTGGAAATGATAAACACATCTGAGTAATTCATCATAATCTTGAAAACAACCACTGCAGCAGACTCCTATTTTATACCGTGTACTTTTGTCCATCCATTTCTTCTCATTTAAATATTAGTATCTAATACTATGTTTCATCTATTTTAGAATATCTTCATGAGTAAATAATATGTGACAAAGAAAATATTTACTACTCAACTAAATAACAAAACAGAATATATTCCCCAATCTACCCAATCTGTCTTTCACCTGTTTAAAATTCAGCCTAGTCTGCAGATATGACTGCTACCATATTCCTAAAACGTTTGACATAAGAAACTTTTTTCTGCATTATTATATCCTCCGTGAAGAATTCCCTAATGCTATATCTTCAGTTTGTGATATTCTTTACTTCAGTTTTGCGTATACCACATGCTACCATAAGTATGACAGACTTGTTTAATGTCCAACTTCAGCTAATCAGATCTGTGTGTTAGCACAAGTTTCCCTGACTTATTTAACATTCCTGTCTAACCAAAACAAAACTCATGGCTTTATAGGTATCCTAGGTTCATTCAACATGCACTCCGAACAGGAACAGATCTCATATTCATAGGATCTTACTAGACAGGTAGTGTATAAGGCCATACATACCCTAGCCATGCAATCTGCAGATTTTAGAGGGGTGGATTTTCCATTTGCTTGATGTGAAGCATACTGCTTACTTCAAGAGTAAGTTTGTTGGTAATGATCCAGTTGTAAAGGCAGAACTTAAAGTAAGTGAATACATGACATTGTTTGGCATGCAATGGGTGCTTGCTTCATAAGTAGGTTTTGGTGAGAAAATATCTCTCCAAGAGTTCTTGCTTGTGGTGCAGAGAAGACTGATGTCTTTGGAGTGAGTGTTTTTATATTATCAGATTATCAGTATTTCTGAGGTGAAAGAGGTCATTTTTTTTTTTGCCTAGGACATAAGGCAGAAATCACCACGTAGAAAGCAATATAAAAGCAAGAAAAATAATTTTAGTCTGTCACGGTAAAAAAAGGGAAGTTACTCACTTTTTAATTACAAAACATTGTGGTCTTTCTAGATCGGCAAGGTATTTGTCAAAGTACATTTTAAATGTTGCATTGGATTCCTTGATTACTCTGATGAGGGAAGAACGGAGGGGGGTTATGACATTCTTGGGCTCGGGGGACATACCTTTGGTACTTCCTTGTGCTTGGCATATGGATTTTCTCACTATAACTGATATATGGTGATTGGAAGATAATTTGTGGTTATTGAAAGTACCTAGAACTCTAATGACTGTGACAATCTTAAATGGGGTTGCACTTATATAGTAATGTGTCTAATAGACTTGTTTCCGAAAGGCCTCTATACTACACTTTTGGGGTTATGTTTTAAGTCCATATTTAGTACACCGAGTGCTGGTTCTGGCAAGACCCTCTTAGGGGGATAGATTTGTAGGGTGTCAGTAGTAGCATCCAGTTTAAAGTCATTGACAAACCTGGTTAGCCGTAGACCTTTCTGTTTTCACACTGGAGACGTTGATGATGAGGAGAGGTGCACCCAGGACAGAGGACTGAGGGATAAGCCAGTGGCATGCCTTTTACAGGAGAAGGCATCATCAGCTTTTACTGTGTGGAAAGCTAGTTCACAACCTAATGAGTGATATAGGGGCGTTATGTTTCGACTAGTAAATTTGTTAATAATAACAATGTCTGGAAGCATATTTAAGGTTTAAACAGGATCCAATTAGAAAGCATGAACAGAATGACCTTTGTCAATAAGATTTGTTACGTTTTCAAATAAATCAACAAGATTAAGTAGTCATGATTTACCTTTCATAACACTAGATTAATTAGAATTCAGGTTTTGTACGTTACCTATTTTGTTGTTTATGAGGCTGGCCAAGATACTTTTTATGATTTTACAAATGATGCCGGTTAAGCTAACAAGACTAACAGTATGTGAATGATGTACATACATAACTTCCTTGGAGGCTAACATTTCTCTTGCAAACAAAGTTGTTAAGAAAACACATACTACATTGTTTACACATACCACTCACCACACACATAGATCTTCTTATGCTGAGGCACTTAAAAGAAACCTTCCCAAACCTCAAAGACCTCCTAAATCATCTAATGGTAACACCTATCCTCAGCAGTCACTAAAGCACATACGAAAAACAAGATCTAACACCACACATAAGCCTACACGCAATGGTCCCCAAAGAACAAAGCCCATAAGGCAAGCAAATACTTTGCCTAATACCCTTGTCTTAGGGGATTCTAATGTATCACACAAAGATACTCCTCTCACCAGGTTGGACAAGAAAAAGGTAACAGTTCCATGTCTAGAGCTAGAAAACATAATACACACACACACACACACACACACACACACACACACACACACACAATACACACCCACGCACACAGTGACACATGCACATGCACGCACACAGACACACACACACATACACACACACACACACACACACACACACACACAGACACACACACACACACACACACACACACACACACACACACACACACACACACACACACACACACACACACACACACCCAATAATTGCAACTACCACACTTACTCAACTTCCCACTTTCATGACCCTTTGTTCTAGTCTCTAAAATAGACTTTAAGCATTTATCCTTTCTATACACTATACAAGGTTTTTCGACCACCAGTTCCCTTATGTCCTTGTTGTTTACAATAACCAACTAAGAAAGCAGTTATTGTTCATACCTACAAGAAGGATGTAATTTTAACATTAACAATATGAAAGTGAGTTTGAATCAGAAATGTTCATGTAACACAGAGAGTGGTATACTGTGCATTCTGCCTAAAGTGTCCTTGTTTTTATATAGGCAAGACAGAAAGGAAATTTAGGAATAGCATTTATGAACATCTCAGGGATATAAAAAACAAAAATGTAAAGAATGCATTGGTGAAACATTGTATGGAACATGTTGACCATGGTATTAAATTTATTATCATTGAGGCACTTACCCCAGACATAAGAGGTGGTCCGTGGACATTAATTTTGGAATAACATGAGGCTTTATGGCAACTGAGAACTAGTGCCACACAGTGGCCAGGCTTAGTTAATGCACTCTCATTGTCCTGTTTTCTAAAACTTAAGGCATTAGAAAGATGAATTTTATTTATTGTGTGCTGTACATGAGATTATGCTAATACTGCTTCCACATTTATCATATTGTATTTATTATATTTTATATATATATATATTTTTTTTATATACTAGTTTTATTATTATATACAGGCTTTTACATATTTTTAGTAATTCACAGATTTGTGAAGGTTTTACGCTTTACTATGATCTGAGTGTGCTGGTGGGCATGTTTTAACATTATTTAGGGGAGTTGGTTTAGTTGCATAAGCTGTAATTTAGTATTTAAAGAGTTGTTTTATCCTTATTTCTTTGTCTGAAGAAGTCTCTGAATCAGCAGAGATGAAAGTGCTTATCTGATTGTGTGTATCTTGCTTAATAAAAGTTTTCATTGTACTACAACGGCTTGTGGAAAAAGAACAGATTTTTTTACATCATTGTGATCCCCAGTTCTGCTTGTGCTCACTTTTCTAACTTCATACAACATGTTGACTTCACACTAATCTGTTCTGCTAGTGACATAATTACTCTGCAATACCTCATACAACATGCTGACGCCTCCACATTAATCTGTTCGGCTAGTGACACAATTACTCTTTACAGCACAATGGTACAAAAATTACAGAACTAACTGATATAGCCAACATCCTGGCAGATAGGTTCAGTGCTAACTTTACCCCCCTCTCACCACCTAAAGGGTCCATATCTATACAGGAAGAATGCAGAGTCCCTGTAATCACAACTTCACAGCTAAAAGCAGCACTCTCTAAAGCCAAATACACAGCATCCATGGGACCGGACAACATCCCAGGCTGCGTTTTACACGAACTTCAGAATGAACTGGCTCCCCACCTAAGCACCATGTTCAATCATAGCCTCACGTCAGGCTTTTTGCCCACTGAATGATGCACAGCAACTGTTATCCCACTCCACAAAGGTGGAGCCACCACTGATCCTGGGAACTATCGCCCTATTAGCCTGACGAGCCTCGTCTGCAAGGCCATGGAACATATCATCATGAAATTCATAAACAAACACATTGGTAACCTCCAAACTCTGGATCCTACCCAGTTCGGGTTTGTGAAAGGCAGATCTTGCCTCCTGAACCTGGTCGACTTCTTTGAGGCAGTCACCAAAGCCGTAGACGAGGGTAAGGTGGTTCACACAGCCTATCTTGACCTCACCAAGTCTTTCGACACCATCCCCCATTCTGGAATTATAGCTAAACTCACTAAACTAGGCATAAATCCTTATGTCACAAGATGGGTTGCTAACTGGCTCACTGACAGAACCCACACTGTAAACGTTGGAGACTCCAAATCTGACTTCAAACCAGTGACAAGTGGAGTACCACAGGGTTCAGTCCTGGGACCTCTCCTGTTTGGTATCTACTTATCTGAAGTACAGGCTAACACAGAAGGCCTCTGGCTAATGAAGTTCGCAGATGACTGCAAACTAGGAGCTATAGTCAAGTCCCCAAATGATGTGGACATCCTATAGAAGGGCCTCACCGAGACAGATGTCTGGTGTCAGAGCCATGGCCTGAAGCTCAATGCCAAAAAGTGCATTGTTATCACCTTTGGTAAAAACTCTGTACCCATGAACTACCACATAGGCGGCAGTCTTCTTAACACCAAATGTGTGATAAGAGACCTTGGGACCCAGGTGGACAGTAGTCTCTCCTTTGATAATCACATTGCCACAGTAGTCAGGAAATCCTTCTACATAGCACATCTCATCACAAAAGGGTTCTCATCTAGGGAAAAAAGAGATCATTGTTCCCCTCTGCTCGACACTCTTTAGACCCATTATAGAGTACAACGCCCCTTTTGGAATGTACCTCACAAGACATCTGCAGCAGCTGGAAAGGCCACAGAAGTACCTCACAAAGAGAATTACTGGCCTCAAACAGATGCCCTACACTGATCGTCTCAAAACTCTGTAGCATATCACCTACTCCGAGGTGATCTCTGCCTAACATATAAAGCTGTGTCAAACTCAGAGCTGTTGGACATGCTACACCTAAAGAAATCCCAATCCCTCCGAGCTACACGCTCTATGGGCCTAAACCTTGTCACCACAATAAACAGGACTTGCTGGAGGGATAGATTCCTGTCCCAGAAACTTCCCATACTCTGGAACAAGCTACCCATCTATGTCAAGCAAAGTTCCTCATTAACACTCTTCAAGAAAAATCTTGATGAGTGGATGGGAAATAGGAAATACACCCCAGGGATCACTTCTGTGGCTCTGCTCAAGAGGGGCACAGGAAATTAACTTTTTTGGGTTGGCGTAAGCCAGGGAACTTTGTTGGCTAAGCTTACTTAGGACCTTGGGCCAATAGCCTAGTACCTACCTATGAACCTACAACACAACACCACATACAACATACAGAAATAAGCAACTTCTCACCAAAGCAGCAAAGATTTCAGTAGCAAATTCCCACCTTATCTCCACCCTACTTTATGCCTCTTTAATATATACCAACCTAAGGCAATGCAATCTAAACAAGCTGGAGACCTGATACAACAAGATCACTAAATTCACCACAGGGGCATCCTACCATAGTCACCATTGTCTCCACTTGCTGAACTGGGCTGACTTGAACTCCCTCACCTCCTTCAATGGTATCAACTCGCACTCTCCCACAAACTAGTAAACCATCTACTAAAAGTCCCATCCCTCTAGAATCTACTCCAACCCTATTGCACCTCCAAACCACTAAGATCCAGCAACAAAAATCACTTACAGGTCACTAAAGCCAATAACTGTGCTGGAGAAGCACTATTCTCTTGCGCCATAGCCAAATTATGGAACTCCCTCCCACCCACAATTACCTCTGTACCATCATGCACCCACTTCAAAACTTTATTAAAAGCACACCTAAAAACATGCTGGCTATGCCCTTGCAACTCCCCTCTAATGTCACCCACTACCTTTCTTTCTACCCCACTAACTACCTTGATTATAGCAAGCTCAGATGCTCACAAGCCTAACTACTTATTATACAGCAGGAACTTCTTATTGTAACAATTGTTAATGTCTGTTATGTACTTCGCAGATGGTAAAGATTCTAGTTGTCTACTGATGTACTATGTTCTTCATCTGTAACTGTGTTTGTAATTGTTAATTGCTATGTTGATCAAATTGTTAAGTGCTATGTAAATCCAACATAACTACTGCCTGTATATTTTAACTGTGGAGCTTTTCTCCCCAGGGCTCTGCTGAAAATGGACCTATAGCCAGTCAGACACTCCCGGTCAACAAATGTAAATAAATAAATAAATACAACACCTCATACAATATGCTGATGACTCCACATTAATCTGTTCTGCTAGTAACATAATTACTCTACAACACCTCATGCAATATGCTACTGACTTCACATTAATCTGTTCTGCTAGTAACATACTGTACAACACCTCATACAATATGCTGACAACTCCACATTAATCTGTTCTGCTAGTAACATAATTACTCTACAGTATCTCATACAACATGCTGACAACTCCACATTAATCTGTTCTCA
This sequence comes from Protopterus annectens, assembly GCF_019279795.1. Lineage (NCBI taxonomy): Eukaryota > Metazoa > Chordata > Ceratodontiformes > Protopteridae > Protopterus > Protopterus annectens. The sequence goes on from NC_056736.1 coordinate 707,956,626, forward strand.
GAGTAACATAATTACTCTACAACACCTCATACAACATGCTTATGACCCCACATTAATCTGTTCTGCTCGTAACATAATTAAGCTACAACACCTGATGCAATATGCTGACGACTCATTAATCTGTTCTGCTAGTAACAGAATTACTGTACAACACCTCATACAACATGCTGATGATGCCACATTAATATGTTCTGCTAGTAACATAATTACTGTACAACACCTCATACCACATGCTGACGACCCCACATTAATCTGTTCCGCTAGTAACATAATTACTCTACAACACCTCATACAACATGCGAACGACACCACATTAATCTGTTCTGCTAGTAACATAATTGCTGTACGACACCTCATACAATATGCTGACGACTCCACATTAATCTGTTCTGCTAGTAACATAATTACTCGACACCACATACAACATGCTGATGACTTCACATTAATCTGTTCTGCTAGTAACATAATTGCTTTACAAAACCTCATACAACATGCTGACGACTCCACATTAATCTCGTCTGCTAGTAACATAATTACTCTACAACACCTCATACCACATGCTGATGACTCCACATTAATCTGTTCTGCTAGTAACATAATTACTCGACACCTCATAGAACATGCTGACGACTTCACTTTAATCTGTTCTGCTAGTAACATAATTACTTTACAACACCTCATACTATATGCTAACGACTCAATCTGTTCTGCTAGTAACAGTCACTCTACAAAACTTCATACAACATGCTGAAGACTCCACATTAGTCTGTTCTGCTAGTAACATAATTACTCTACAACACCTCATACAACATGCTGACAATACCACATTAAACTAATCTGCTAGTAACATAATTACTCTACAACACCTCATACAACATACTGACAACACCACATTAATCTGTTCTGCTACTAACATAATCACTCTACAATACCTCGTAGAACCTGCTGACAACACCACATTAATCTGTTCTACTAGTGACATAATTAATGTACAACACCTCATACAATATGCTGATGACTTCACACTAATCTGTTCTGCTAGTAACATAATAACTCTACAATACCTCATACAACTTGCTGACTTCACATTAATCTGTTCTGCTAATAACATAATTACTCTACAATACCTCATACAACATACTCACACCACATTAATCTGTTCCCCGAGTAACATAATTACTCTGCAACACCTCATACATCATGCTGACAATCCCATATTAATCTGTTCTGCTAGTAACATAGTTATTGTACAACACTCCATACAATATGCTAACAACTCCAAATTAATCTGTTCTGCTAGTAACATAATTACTCTACAACACCTCATACAATATGCTGACAACTCCACATTAGTCTGTTCTGCTAGTAACATAATTACTCTACAACACCTCATACAACACTCTAATGACTCCACATTAATCTGTTCTGCTAGTACCATAATTACTCTACAACACCTCATACAACATGTTGACTTCACATTAATCTGTTCTACTAGTAACATAATTACTCTACAACACCTCAATCAACATGCTGACGACTCCACATAAATCTGTTCTGCTTGTAACATAATTACTCTACAACACATCATACAACGTGCTGACTACTCCACATTAATCTGTTTTCCGAGCAACATAATTACTCTGCAACACCTCATACAACACTCTGATGACTCCACATTAATCTGTTCTGCTAGTACCATAATTACTCTATAACACCTCATACAACATGACTTCACATTAATCTGTTCTGCTAGTAACAGCATTACTCTACAACACCCCATACAACATGCTGATGACTCCACATTAATCTGCTCTCCGAGCAACATAATTACTCTGCAACACCTCATACAACACTCTGATGACTCCACATTAATCTGTTCTGCTAGTACCATAATTACTCTATAACACCTCATACAACATGACTTCACATTAATCTGTTCTATTAGTAAAACAATTACTCTACAACACCTCATACAATATGCTGACTCATTAATCTGTTCTGCTAGTAACAGCATTACTCTACCCCATACAACATTTTATTTATTTATTTATTTATTTATTTATTTATTTATTTATTTTATTTATCATTTGTTGTTGAGGTCCAACTAGGTTAGGTTCCACAGAGCCTGTTTTCAGCGGAGGCCCGGGGAGAAATGCTCATGCTCCATGCAACATGCTGATGACTCCACATTAATCTGTTCTGCTAGTAACATAATTACTCAATACATCATACAACATGCTGATGACCCCACATGAATCTGTTCTGCTAGTAACATAATTACTTTACACTTCATAAAATTTGCTGATGACTCCACATTAATCTGTTCTGTTAGTAACATAATTACTCTACAACACCTCATACAACATGCTGACGACTCTTACATTAATATGCTCTATTGGTAATATAATTACTCTTCACCAATTTTGGTAATTACCCTTATATACATAAATAAACATACAATGGCAAAGCTCTGAAACTGAGTAATAATATTCGAGATAAAATTAGGCAATCCACTTTAAATATACAAGTTACTTTATACTGGTACAAAGATGTACAAAATAAAAGGCAATTAATATTTAGAAAAACAGTATTTAACAACTATCAAGCCATAGCTCTACTACTAGATGACAATTTATTGTAACATGTCTACCACCTGCTCAATTAACAAATGTAAAGAAATACATACAGCCTGTGGCAAGAAGTGACAGTCTTGAATGAAAGAAAAAAAAATTAAAAGGTCTAGTAATATGTTTGCTTGAAATGTATTTTGCTTCCAAAGCTCTGATATATTTTACAGAAGAACAATTGTGCAACTTTCTTTACAATTTTACTGTATTTTTACTGGAAACAATAATAGCAGGTTTTGCACAACATTTGCTTGTTTTATTCTTGAAAAAAAATGCATTTACAACAGTACATTTACCCCAACTTAATACAGCTTTTATGCAATTATATTCCTGTATAGTGTAACATGTAAAAAAACACTAATGCTATAGAGTGCTGAATAGCAGTTTTAAAATTGTATAAATATTAATTAGCACTTCTGTTAAAAGGGAAATATTGCACCCTGACACCTGTTTTTGAGAATCAATAACCCATCATTAATAGATATTTGTAAAGCTTAATGTAACTGAAGACCTCAGAACCAAAAATGCCTGTATTTTTTGTTATAAACTAAATAGGCAATGTCATAAGAGGGGGCCATCTGAGTACCCATCACAATCCCAGTTTACTGCAAGCAAGACTGCCTTTTATATAGAAACATATTGACAATTAAATGAACTCTGTCACTTAACAGGAGACTAAGAAACCCTTCTGCATAAGAGCAATAGTTGTACGTGAGCCGTTCAAGGCACCATAGTCCTGCTCAGTGTTCGTTGCTATTGTATAAGCTGTAAATGTCCATCAGGAAAAACACATCATATTTGTCCATTATTATGTTACTGGGTTTATTTATAACATCTGGGGTATCCAGTAAGTAACCCCTGGCTCTCATGAGTAAAGGTTTAAGGATAAAGTATAAAACATTTAATGCTGGTTTAGAAATTTATCCATGTTACTGGGTTTATTTATGACATCTGGGGTAGCCAGTAAGTAACCCCTGGTTCTCTTGACTAAACATTTAAAGATAAAGTATAAAAAGTTTAACGCTGGTTCAGAAATGTATCCATTTCCTGCCATTATGCTGAATTATTCCTTACAAAACTATGTGAAAGCTATGTATTGTCTCAATCCCATGGACTCAGACCTCAATTCAATTTCCTGTCATCTTAAAAGTAGTTCTCAAAGTGAAATAACACAGACACAACCCGATTCTCATAGATCTTTCTTGGCCAAGACAACTCTCACAAGAAGCTGTGGTGAGACCAGCACTGGTAGTAACCACGCAGTAGCCATTCATGCGACTCCTCTCTTTTCATCATTCTTGACAAGCTAATTCTTTGTTTGCAGTAAGTACTGCTTGATTTGTTTCTAATTTCAGAATATCTGTCTAAATACTTCATCCTTAAATTTTCAGGGTCTACTTATTAGCTTCCCCTCAACTGTATAGGGCACAGACACCTTGAGTGACATTTTTCTTGTAAAAGCATGATTGAAATTTCACCAGTACCTAGTTTCACGCAGGAGAACTAGTTTACAGTGACAAGCACTGTTCCCAGAGTTGTATACCAGATAGATACTCCTGATATTGCTTTATATTCTCACTCCAACTGTCTAATCAAGAAAATGGTTCTGTTGCCATGGATATGAACTTTCCCACTATCTCTGTTTCCAGCTTGGTGGATATGTGCATCCTGAGGCAATGCAGAAATTACTTCATGTTTATTGACAACCAGTTAATACTCAAACAAACTGATATGGTATGTGAGAGATGTATTTAGACAATGTCACTGGAGACAAAGCTCTCACATAAAAGCACTCCTAATGTCAATAAGATTGTCAGTAGTACACACACTGTACCCATCACACACAATTCAAAGCAGACATGTAGACCCACATATGCTGAGGCACATAAGTGTAACCTTCCTAAACCCTAAAGACGTCCTAGACAAAGTGCACATAATAAATGGTCTCAGCATCCCCAAATGCACTCTTTCTAAACAACACCCTTATCAACACATACAACCACCTTGTGGAGGCTCTACTTCTTAAGCCCGTAAGGCAAACCACCACACAATCCAACATTCTGGTCATTGGAGACTCCATCCTGAGACACACTGATGTCCCTTTCACCAGGCTGAGTAAGGAGAAAGTCACGGTCAGTTGCTTATCAGGAGCTTAGATCCAGACACTCAGGTCATTGGATCGCAAGTACCAGTATGACTCAGTCATAGTCCATGTGAGTGTAAATGACCTGAGATGAACCTCCCTAGACTATATGAAGACAGACATCATGGGGCTCTCGTAATATGTGTCCAAAGCTGGTATAAGTGTAGCATTAAGCAACATTTTACCTTCTTCGAGGATGATGCCACAATACGAACAAAAGAAGAATGACTTTAATAATTGGCCTAGTTTCTGGTGTCATTCTAAGGGGGTTCAAAATTTGTTAGCATGGCAGGAGATAGTCAACAGACTGTGCTGCTTTGTCAAAGATGGTCTTCACCTCTCTGCTCTAGGCTTTCGAATGTTATCTAAAACATTGTCTTCCACAATAGCGCCTTTTTTTAGTCAATTCCAAACTGAAAGTACTTCCGACATAGCAAATCAAAACCTAGAAAAACTAAAGGTATTACTGCTCAATGCTAGGAATCTAAACAAATAAAAACTCCACTCCCTAGAAGGTCTCTTCACCCTAGAGAAAGCTGACATCTGTGCAGTCACTGAGCCATGTTTTAAAGCCAGACAGCACACCAACAGTGCAAGGTTATAAGGCCTTCCACACATTTACACCAGCTACTACACAGACAGGGACTAAAGATGGAGGTGTCTCGAGTTACATCAAAAATAAATATACCTCAAATCCGGTCAAACAGGACAATGCACTTAAGCTACTCCATGTTCAAATTACCATAGACAAAGTCCAATACCCCTTCCTTGCAAGCTATAGGTCCCACTCTATGACCCAGGAAACCAATACCATGTATTTAAACTTGTTGGAAACACTCACAATCCAATTACCCCACTATTAGCTAGGAATCCTATATGACACCAAATGTACAGGCACAGAGATTCCTGGATTTTGTAAACACAAACTCCCTGGACCAGATTGTCAGTACACCAACCAGGGGTGCAACCATACAGGATCTGGTCCTCACTAATATGGGAGAGTGCTGTACATCCCCTCCTCCCAGTGTAATGTCTTCTCTGGTAAGGTCAGATCACAAAATGGTCCAACCTGGAACCCAAGCTAACCCTGGAATATTCAAAAACTACTCTAAGGCTAACTTCCTGCTATTAAGAGATAACCTGGCAAAATTTAAAGCCCCTATAAACTCTGAGAACACTGCTGCCTATGCAGACCTGTTCACAGAAACCCTTTACAAGCATGTTAATAGCTGCATAGATGCAGCTGTACCCACCTGGAAGAAGTACAGAACTAACTTAAAAAACAAGCCACCCTGGTGGAATCACACAATCAATTGGGTGTATAACAGGAGGAAGAAAATCATGGCAAAAATTAGGAGGTGCTGCACCCAGCAGGATAAATTTATTCTCATCAAACTAAACAAACAACTCAGAGGGCAAATAAAGTCTACCAAAGCCAAATTTGACATAAATTTGGTCTCCCAGGCCATGGCCATCCATAAGGTATTCTTCACCTGTGTCCGCAACCTCAAAGGCAATACACAGTTGTGTGCAGAGCTCACTGTAAATGGAGCTACCTATATTGAGCCAGGAGCTATAGCAAATCTACTGGCTGACAAATTCAGCTCTAACTTTACCCCCCTCAACCTTCCCTCAGGAAATACCATCAAATGTAACTCACCCAGCTATCACTAGGGATCAGGTCCTTAGTGCTCTCTCTAAGGCCAGGATCACTGTATCAGTGGGACAATATCCCAGGATGCCTTCTAAATAGCATGAAACATGACCCATCAGAATCTCTGGAATTGCTATTTAACTGTAGCCTCCAAGCAGGCTTTGTGCCTCATGAGTGGAGAACAGGAGCAGTCATCCCTCTGCACAAAGGTGGGCCATCTAAAGAGCCTGGAAACTACAGACCCATAAATCTTACTAGTCTTGTATGCAAAGCCATGGAAAGAAATGTCATGGAAATGATCAGTAATGATATAAACCTCCACACACTAGACCTGACCCAGTCTGGTTTCACCAAGGACAGGTCTTACCTACTCATTCTGGTGGACTTCTTTGAGAAGGTTACCAAAGTAATGGATGAGGGCAAAATCATTCACACTGCATATCTTGGCCTGGCCAATGCATTTGACACAATACTCCACTTGGGCATTGTTGGCAGACTCAAAAGGTTAGGTGCAAACTGTATGTCACCCGCTAGTTAGCCAAATGGCTCACGGAAAGGACCCTGGAAGTTAAAATTAGGAGGTCCACCTCTACAAAGAGGCTAGTCACAAGTGGAGTCTGTCAGGGATCAGTCCTTGGGCCACTCCATTAAGGCATTTACCTCTCTGAAGTCATTTCCAATGTCAGTGGTTTCTGGCTGACTAAATTTGCAGATGATTGCAGGAATTAGGAACTGTCATTGAATCCCACACCGACGCAAATGTTCTCCAGGAATGGCTGACACAGACAAAGGGCTGGTGTCAAAGCCATGGACTAAAACTAAATGCCAATAAATTCATAAAGGTATCCTTTGGGAAGTCATCCACCCTGGTAACTATCATATTGACAACACACCCCTTAGAGTTGACCCAGTAGTCAGGGACTTAGAGGCACACATAGATAGTACTCTAGCCTTTGACGTCTCATGTCTACAATAGTGAGGAACTCATTCTATGTTGTGCAACTTATAAACAAAGGTATGGCATCTAAGTCCAAGGAAGACCTTGTTACACTGCATTCAGCATTCATCAGACCTATCATCGAGTACAATGTCCCATTTGGTATGTACCTAACCAGGCATATCCAACAAATGGAATGTCCACAGAGGTTCATCGCTAAAAGAATACAGGGCGTAAGTAAAATGTCCTATGTAGACAGCCTCAAGGCCCTATCCCTGTATTCTGTCTCCTACAGGCTGTTGAGGGGAGATCTATTCCTGGCATACAGGGCATTGTCAAACCCCACTCTGATGGACCACCTGCATATCAGCAAAACAAGCAGCACCAGAATTACCCATTCTAAAGACTTAAATCTTGCCTGTGATATAAATAGGACCTGCTGGAGAGACAGGTCTGTATCCCACTGACTACCCTATCTCTGGAACAGGCTCCCCATCTATGTGATGCAGAGTTCTTCCCTAACCCAATTCAAGTGCAACTTGGAAAATTGGATGAGGAACAGGAAATTCATCCCTGGCTTGGCACCTATGTCTCTAATGGACACAGGCAACCTGTAAATGGTTCATCTCCCAGGCCCCTGCTTGGAAATGTTTTATCTTCCAAGCCCCTGCTAGCACTCATCAAGGGTGTCAGAACTTGTCAGAGATTTGGAATGGTTGGTTAAGCTTAAAAGGTCCCTTGAGATCATTATCCTAGTAAACATGTATGAACCTATGAACCTGTGAGATAAAGTTATCCATTCTTTCTACATGGCATGTGTTTCTGCATGTCAGGCAAAGTCCTGTACTCTACTCTCAAGATACTGAATCTATCAGATTAGTGGATATAATTTTAATTCATAATATGTGTTCCATTTCCATCCAGATATGAAAGTACTGCAAAGAAAAGCACAAGAAACACTAGAAGGAGGTCTTACTTGCAGAAATAGAAACAATTTGTCTCCTGAACCTCCAGAAAGGGACTAGACCAACTGAACTGTTCATTTTCAAGGATCTTGGATTATTTCAGTTTTATGGTTTAGATTCACCATAGTTATAAATCAAAGTATGTTTGTGAAATTTCTGCCTATGTGGAGGTTTCTCCAAATCTATCCTGCTCATTTAAAACTTCCTAGACAGCACATCTTTCCTTTCTGAGACATGAACATCATGTAGAAGACATTATCTACCTGTGAACCAGCTGATTCAGAGGTACTAAGTACCTTTCCTGGAAAAGAGTTTCTTGTTACTGTAATTTCAAATAAAATATTTCAGAGTTACAGGCTGCTCTGTGCAATCTAGTTACTTTTTTGTTTTATAAATAAGGTGACCTCTGAAGAATTACCACCCACTATTCTACTCAATCTATCAAAATCAAGAGTACAGATGTCCACAGACAACAAAGATTCCACACGTGGTACATCAGTTACTTCAGGAGAATAAATCAATTTTTCATTTTCATCAAAACAAAAAGGGTCTGCTTATAAGTAAACAAACAGTGGCATAGTGGCTTAGTGCCTTTTGCTATTGTTAAATATAACCAATCCCTGCTAGGCATTGCTAGAAAATATTTCACTTAAGCAGTTTATTTAAAAAAATATATTTCTGGGTGAGAAATCATGGAAGCTGCCACATGGACTACTTTCCACATTTCGTGGGATCATAGGATCATCGGAGATTACTAGGCTATTGACCCGGAGGTCATTTTAAGCCTAGCCGTTTCATCCCAATGTCATACCATACAAATGCTAGGCAATACCCAAGATTGCATTTAATGATGACTGCCTATGTCCAGTAGGCTGTGGGCTCTATCCCCTGTACGAATTTACGGTGCCCCATCCATTCGTCCAGGTTCCTCTTGAACAGTGTCATAGAGGTGCTCTTTTTCACATGAATTGGTAGCCTATTCCAAAGAAGCGGCAGTTGTTGAGAGATAAATCTTTGCCTCCAGCATGTCCTATTTAAGCCACAGGCCATATTTAGGTCCCTGTAATGGGTAGCCTTAGTCCCATTTGATTTACAGATATGCAGTTCATTAGGTTTGGGTCTCAGATTGCTTTGTAAGTCAGGCATAAGTCTCTCCTAAGAAGTCTATAAGATACAGAGTATAGTGACAGGGACTTTCGTCTATGTCCTTGATCTTCTTTGTTAGAAACCTCTGAGGTTTCTCTAATAGCTGCAGGTACTTAGTACAGTACATGCCAAACAGGGCATTATATTCAATTATGGGCCAGACAAGTGCTGAGTATAAGGAGGTTGTAACTTCTTCTGCTCTTGTGGCGATGCCTTTACTAATCAAGTGTGCTACATAGAAAGCTTTCCTTACTAAAGTAGACACATGGTGGTCAAAGTTAAGGTTGCAGTCAATTACTGATCCTGGGTCCCTTATCACTTCATGGGTACTTAGGGTATTTGTTGTTGATTTGATAGTGTGAGGGGACATTGTTTGTGCTGAAGGGAATGATGATGCATTTCTTTGCATTCAGTTTGAGAACATGACTAATACACCAGTCGCTGGACTGTGTGAGACCCTCCTGGATTCACTGATTGCACCTAGTTTGCAGTCATCTACAAACTTGATCACCACAACCCCTTAGTTTTGACCTGAACATCTGAGAAGTACATACCAAACACTAGGGGGCCAACACTGACCCCAGTGGCACACCACTGACAACAGATCTGCTGGGTGATGTGGAGTCACACACTTGATAGTGTGTGTCCTGTCTGTGAGCCATTTGGCAACCCATCTTACAACTAAGGGGTTTTCATTCAGTTTGCTGAGTTTACCGGTTAATGTCTTTATATGGGATTTTGCTGAAAGTCTTTGCCAGGTTGAAATATGCTGTGTGCACAGATTTGCCCTTGTCAATGGCTTTGGTCACATTTTCAAAGAAATCTACCAGATTTAACAGGCAGGATCTGCCCTTCACGAAGCCAAATTGGGTAGGATCCAGGGTTTGGAGGTTACCTATGTCTTTATTTATGAGGTCTATAATGATATGTTCCATGGCCTTACAGATGAGGCTGGTAAGGCTTATGAGTCTGTTGCTAGGCCTTTTTTGTGGAGGGGAATAACTGTAGCTGTTCTGTATTCTGCAGGAACAACGCCTGTGGTTAGGCTATGATTGAAAAGGGTACTTAGTGGTGATGCTAGTTCATGTTTTAGCCTGTTTAGAAGGCAGCCTGTGATATTGTCTGGTCCCACAGAGGCTGTGTTTTTTTTCCTTGCACAAGGCTTTGAGGACCTGCTCTTCACATATGTACGGTGGGGGTTGTTGAAAGTTTGTTGAAAGTTAGGAGGGGTAAGGGAGTGAAATTTTCACCAAACTTATCCACTAGCAGGCTTGCTGTCTCTGTGGGGTCAGTGTGTGTGATACCATTGGCCACTAGTTCTGCACATGCTTTGGCCCTACCATTAGTTTACATACATAGCTGTAAAAGGCCTTATGGTTATCCTTTGCTGTACTTGCTAAGTTTCTCTCAAAGGAGCCCTTACAGGATTTGGCAAGTTGTTTTATTTGCCTGTTGAGGCTGAGGAGGGTGCTTTTCTATCATTGGTGCCCTGCCTTTGTTTTCTTGGACAGCATGCATTTATTGCAAAGTTTGTTGATGCTGGATGTCTGCCATGGCAACTTGATTTTACTTGTGGCTCTGGCTATAATTCTTTCTGATACGGAGGAGTTTATACACTTATGCAATTGATTGTACAGAGCTTTACTGTAAGCTTTGGTGTAGTTACTTGGAATGCATTTATACCTTCACCTAGGAGGGTATTGTTTGCCTTGATGACGTTTTATAGTCTGAGTTTTCACCCTTTGTGAGTACTGGTGTTAGTGCCAGCTTGAAGGTGACTGATTTGTGATCAGTTTTAACTAATGAGGGTCTGGCAGTTGTGGCAGAGCATCTGTCTGACCAGATCCAGAGTGTTTGTTGCTCTTGTCAGGGTATGGACAGTTTTTTTCAGGGCATTTGAATTAACAAAGTCAAGGAACTTTTGTGCTAGCGAGATAGGGCTAGTGTAGGTTTCCCAGTTGATGGTGGGATAATTGAAATCCCCTATAACCAGTGTGTTCTGTAAAATTTTGATTGTCTCCAGTTTGGTCAAGTAGGCTTCATGGGCGTTGTGACCCATGTAGGGGGATCTATAACTGTCTATGACTTGAATGGGGGCCTTACCCACCGTAACCTGGACATGGAGTAACTCCATGGAGTTTTCCAGTCTAACTAGACAGGAGGTGAATTTATCTCTAATATAGATTAAAATACTGCCTCCTTTGGTTTTCACATGTTTGTTTTGAGGTCTAAAGGTGTGGAAGGGATTGCAGCCTTGCAGGGCCGGGGTACTCTCTGAGGCCTTGAACCAGGTTTCTGTGACTGCACAGACATCTACATCTTCTAGTGATAGAAGTGCTTCCAGGGAGTGCAGTTTTGGGTTTAAGCTCCTAGCATTTAGCAGCATGATCCTTATTTTGTTCTGATTGGTTAGCTTCACATCTGTAATGTTGTTTTCGAGACCTTGCCTAAAATAGGCACTATGGGGGAGGCAAGAGCCTTTGCCAGCAGCAGAAAACCTAGAGGTGTCAGGTGCAAACTGTCTCTGGCAAAGCAGTGAGGTTTGTCGACCATGGTTTCCCAGTCTGACTGGAACTGGATCCCCTTGGAATGACACAAAAACTGAACCAGTTATTGAAATGAATCATTTTTGTTTATACTATTGGCAACATTCTAGGTGAGGGTAGTATGCTGATCAAAGTTAGGGACATACCTGCCTGGGACACATAATCAGAGAGCTCATTTAGTCCACTGCAGTATGTCTCAGGTCATTCACACCAACATGAACTATGACAGAGTCATAATAGTAGTTGTTGCTGAGAGACCTGAATGCATATGTGATGTAGTAAATCCTGGCACTAGGCAGACAGCTGACCATGACTTTCTCCTTGCCAAACCAGGTGAGTGGAACATCTGTGTGTCACTACTGAGTCTCCAATGACAAGAAAATTTGGCTTTTGAATGTTATGCCTTACTGGCTTGGTGGATGAGACACTGGTGTTGCTATGTGTGCTGTGGGAACTGTCTAGCAGTCTTGTATTTTGGAGGACATTGGTGTTTCAGTAAGCTTTTCGAGAGAACCTCCGTGTATGTGGATTTACATGTTTGATGCATACTAAGTGTATGAGTAGTGGTACTATGAGCATATGTAGTGGTGAGTGAGTTGACACCCTTCTCCGTGTTACTGTTTTGAGTGAGAGAGAGAGCATGGATTCTAGATTCTTGGTGTAAATGCATCTCTCTCACTCTTTACTAGAGTATGGTATTAGTAGAGTGCTGTCTCTGTACATGAGGCAATTGCTGCACTGCCTCAAGCGACCCAAGTCAACTTGGTTGGCAGGAAGAACAAGGGTAGTCCAACTGTCCATAATGCTAGGTTGAAGACTGTTGTCACTAGGGGCGGCTGTTCAGAATTGATCTCGGAGGAGCTTAGTGGATGGATATTTCTACCTGGGTTTTAGAGATAATTTGTTGAATTAAACTGTCTGGCTTTGACACACAGTTACACAGTAGTGAGCGGTGCTGCACAATGCACAAACAAGCAAAAACCTACTCAAATACAGGGCCTAAATACCAGAAGCTAAAAACTTGAGAAAAACTTTAAAAAGATTCAAAAGGACAAATGAATGTTTATTCCAAGCCCTAGACTGGCCTTCCTTTATCAGACAGGTCCCAATCAACACAATTCTCTTACAAAAGTGCAGATAGGCCCCTTCCAATCCACAATGGTCTGGAAAACGTGCTCAGAACAAACAAACCACTACAAACAGTTCCAGAAGCAGCAAGCCTGCATCTGGACTATGCTACAGCTACTAGCTACCATAGTTTCAGCAGGAAACATGAGAGAATGTTTACAACATCAGAAAAATAGAAGAGGGGGACACTAAAAAGTCATTTAAAACAGCAGAAAATGAGCAAGGAGGCTCTAAAGAATGTTTAAACAGTTAACAGATTAGTTATTTAAACACTGCTTGGCAGGAAAACCAGAACAAGCACAACAGTTAGCTTAAAAACAGTGAAAAATACTTGCATATACTTAACAAACAGTGAAACTAACAAAAAAGCTTTGAAAACAGTAAAAACAGCAATACAATTTGATTTAACAGGCACAGTAAAGCAGGCAATTGCACTACAGTGTAGTTTAATATGCAGTAAATAAATACAGTATAAAAGTTGGTGGCAGGCAATAAAAATTGCAGTAAGTAATATAAATAATAATTAAAAAAAAACAGAAACTTATGTTTTTTGGAAGCTCAGAAGCCTCTAGTCATCTGGTATCTCAGCTCAGAGTTGTGGCTGGTAGCCACCATAGCTCAGCTCAGTACAAACAAGCAGAAACCTGCCCAAATGTAGGGCCTAAATACCAGAAGCTAAAATCTGGAAAAAAATGTTTTAGCTTAGTGCATAATGTACAGTGTTTCCTGTTTTGGTTCAGTGCATAGTATATATCATGGATGTGTTTTGGCATTTGCTTTATTGTTTCTGTTTTGGTAGGGTCTCATAGACATGAGATTCACTAATTTTACTTCACGTCTGGGAGAAGCAGTGGTTTGGTTATTGTTGCTATAATGGCTTCCCCCCGGGCCTCTGCTGAAAATGGGCTATTGCTCAGTCGGACACACTCAGTTAAAAATTGTCAAAATAAAATAAATAAATAAAATAATCTGTCAGCATACACTTAAACTATGTTCCATGTTATATCTTATAATGTAGTTTTTTCAGCTATGTTAGGAACCTGGGTGGAAACTCCCAGATATGCTCAGAATTAGTCCAAAATGATACAAAAATCACTGAACCCACAGACATTGCCAACATACTGGCAGACAGGTTCAGTGCAAACTTCACCCCACTCTCCCCCCCTAAAGGAGAGATAACTATCCCAGCGGAGTGTAGCCTCCCAGACATCTCAAATGCGCAGGTGAAAGCTGCTCTCTCTAAAGCTAAAAACACAGCATCAATGGGACCGGATGGTGTCCCCGGCTGTGTGCTACACGAGCTAAATGAGGAATTAAACCCGCACATAAGGCAGCTGTTTAATCTCAGCCTTACCACAGGATACGTGCCCAAGGAGTGGCGTATGGCAACTGTGGTCCCACTCCACAAAGGTGGTGCCTCTACGGACCCTGGTAATTACTGCCCCATAAGCTTAACAAGTCTAGTCTGCAAAGCTATGGAGAGGATCATAATGGAGCTCATAAACAAAGATATAGGGGACTTGCAGACATTGGACCCGACCCAGTTTGGCTTCAAGGGAAGATCATGCCTTTTGAACTTGGTCGACTTCTTCGAAACAGTCACCAACGCCATTGATGAGGGAAAGGCAGTCCATACAGCCTACCTTGACCTTGCAAAGGCTTTCGACACAATACCCCACTCGGGTATTGTAAAAACTTACCAGCTTAAATGTAAACCCATATGTCACAAGATGGGTTGCAAACTGGCTTAAGGACAGAACCCACAGGGTTAGAGTTGCTGGCGCTATGTCAGACTCCAAGCCGGTCACAAGTGGTGTCCCACAGGGCTCGGTCCTTGGCCCCCTATTGTTCGGCATCTACTTCTCAGAAGTACAGGCCAACATAGGAGGTCTTTGGCTGACAAAGTTTGCAGACGACTGCAAACTGGGCGCCATAGTGGAAAGTGCATCGGACACGGATATCCTTCAGAAGGGACTCACGGAAACAGATAGCTGGTGCCAGAGCCATGGCCTGAAGTTAAATGCCAAAAAATGTATAGTCATACCCTTCGGGAAAAACAAGGTAACCCCAAGCTACCATATAGGTGGCAATCCACTAAGCACAGAAGAGGTTATCAGGGACCTGGGGACCCAGGTTGACAGTGGCCTTTCTTTTGACACTCACGTTGCTAAAGTGGTTAGAAAGACCTTCTACATTGCCCACCTGATCATGAAGGGATTCACATCCAGATCTAGTGAGGTCATTGTTCCCTGTACTCTTCACTTATCAGACCAATGATAGAGTACAATGCCCCATTCGGGATGTATCTCGCCCGACATCTGCAGCAATTGGAGAGACCCCAAAAGTTTCTCACCAAAAGGATAAAGGGACTCCAAAATCTGTCATATGCTGCCAGATTGAAGAAACTCCAGCTCTATTCAGTCGCATACCGTCTGCTCAGAGGTGACATGTGCCTGACATACAAGGCCATGTCCAACCCGAATTAATGGACATGCTCCACCTCAAAAATCCAAATCCACCAAAACCACTAGAGCAAGTGACTTAAACCTTAGCACGGATATAAATAGGACGTGCTGGAGGGATAGATTTATCACTCAGAGACTCCCTATGCTGTGGAATAGAGTCCTGGTCCATGTGAGGCAGAGCACCTCGCTGGCTCTGTTCAAGAGAAATCTTGACCTGTGGATGGGAGATCATAGGTTTACCCGGGAATCATCTCTGTGTCACTGCTGGACAGAGGCACAAAAAACTAATGGGTACAGTATTTTTTCATATAAGGGGTGGCGTAAGCCACAAAAATTCGGGCTAGGCTTATAAATGCCTTGGGGCAGATAGCCTAGTATAAACCTATGAACCTATGAACATATATATATATATATATATATATATATATATATATATATATATATATATATAAGGCTTTATAAAAAGATAAGTAGGCTTTATACATTTGTAAGGTTAAAGGATTGCTTTGTGTTGCCATCATTGGTTAAAGTCTCATGTTGACCATTTGTAGAATATTGTGGTCAGATCCTTGTTTGGAAGGTGAAAAGATCTGGAAACAGACACATAGACAGTATATTTTAAATGGCTCCACTATGTATTGTCAAGTTATGTCTGGACAAAGCATCAACTAGATGAATGCAACCACTTTCAGCTTCATCTAGATGCAAAAAAAAAAAAAAAAAACACATCTGCAACCTTAATTATATACACCAATCATACAGTCACACAACTATGGAGAAAGGAAAAAACTTAAAAAAAAAAGTCTGGTTCTGTAATTAAACAGGGCTGGCAATGATCTTTAGTAGGACTGTCACTCAATGAGATGCAGCTTATCCAAATGGGACAGATAAATTGCAACCTTATACATTTTGCAATTCAAGCAATCCAAGGGATGCCGCCCTTCTTTGCTTCAGAGAACAGGCCTACTGTTTCATAATGGTATCTGAGGGGCAAATTCTATCTATGGTAGAAGTCATTTTGTGACTCAGTATTGAATTAAAGATTGGAATACAACAAAAAAAAAATTATTTTATAAATTAAGAGCTAAAAGGTGCGCATAGATAAGTATTTTACACTGCAGATCATTGGACTGTGGAACATGCTGTCATTTGGGTTTCAAAAAGTTTTCCACTCATTTCATTTAAATTGAATTTGGTTATGTTATTTGTCACTGGTAAATTTAAAGCAGATAAACAGAATTAATATTCCTATGTGACCATTACGTTTTGAATTATGGAAACACTGTTGTGAAATTACAAAGTCTGCTACAGACACAAACAGGCCATTGGCCCTGGAAGCAAAACTTCCGTATCTGTATTTATCCCCTTTGTTTTGCTCCTTATGAAGTGAAACAAATGAAGTAACATTGTAAGCATTCTTCCTTTTGGTGAGACCAACTTCCACACATATACACACATTTAACTGATGTGTCTTCTTACAGAAAATTACATAACTCATCACCAGATAAAAGCACAGGCAGCCAATGAGAGAAGTGCACTACTTATCCTGTATTTAGGATCTCTAAACATGACTGTCATCATAGCAAAACACTGAATAAGCAGTGCTTCTGTAGTCCAGATCATCGAATTTACGGCGTATCAGCACAGCTATCGCAGAACAGACATCTCGCTCACACAGGCCAAGTACAAATAGCAGTTATTTGTGTCTGTTATCCCAATGCTCTACCCTATATTGGACTGCTCATTGGCATTACAGGATGAAGCCCTGACTATGACTGAGGCGATTTAGTGTTTGATTAGTAGTCTGGGGACTGGTGGAGATGGTTGGGGAGGGGAGAGAGAAATGAGGTTTTGCAAGATCACCTCTCTTAGTGGGTAGCGGTTGGCTACATATGCCTGGGTGCATGCTTCATGCTAGATTCCCTAATAGTGACCACATAAGACATTGGGAACTTGTTGTAAAGGAGTGAGACCTTTGAGGGTGCCATCAATCATGAAAGCGGGTAACACCTCCTCACAATGGGCAAAGAACACTTACCATTTGGGTGTTTAAAGCATGTGTGAGGTGAATATAGAATGATGACCGTAAAAAAATGATCCCTCATGTGGATGATGGCTCCAGTTTTGGCAGGTGCAAGGGGAGGCTACTTGGTCAGCAGGGGACCTGAGCAAAAAATAAAAAAAAAGGTCTTCTTCACATCCACATTTCAGCACCAGACAACCAGGTAAAACTGTAGTTGATTCTTAGATTCCCAACATGTGAGAGAAATTAGCTTCTGTGAAAAAGAATTCATTGAACTTCAGTTGCTAAATCTGTTTAGTGACTGTGCATTTTTGATGGGGCAACCCCTACACAACCATCCCTAACTAAATGTAACCAACTTCAAGGTCACCACACTAGGGGCAGGCAATATTTTGTTGGGGGTGTGCTTTTGATTGTCCACAAGATTTGAGTAACAGCGTTTGGAGAATTAAGCATTGTTGAGTGTCACTACAGATGATTGCTCCCTGTTCTTTTCCGCCATGCTGGGGTGTAGCCAGAAAATTTAAATTTGTACTCATGTAATCTTTTATTTCTCCCAACCCAACAGGCAGTTAAGAATTGAGACTTTATTCCCCTGCACTTAACAAATGTATGTAATTACTACTTTCCCTCTAAAATGATTAAATATATATACACACATACACACACACACATATATATATATATATATATA
Source organism: Protopterus annectens (assembly GCF_019279795.1). Lineage (NCBI taxonomy): Eukaryota > Metazoa > Chordata > Ceratodontiformes > Protopteridae > Protopterus > Protopterus annectens. Next base: position 707,974,954 of record NC_056736.1, read on the forward strand.
TATATATATATATATATATATATATATACACATATATTACAATCTATGTAGCTCTTATTGAAGGAATTAATGTGGACATAGTATGACCTAAAAATCAATGGTTTCTCTACATATTGTATAGAAAATTGTACTCAGTAGACTACAGAGTATGTCTAACTACAGCCTTGCCTCCATGTATCCTTAAGTACATTAACATTTCCAAATGGAAACTCATTTGTCATGTGTTAATGACATGGTGATGACTTTTCCATTTTCACTGCCTTTGCCTTCCTTACCCCCCCCCCCCCCCCACACACACACACATACATTTTTATAATCCGGTTATACAGACCCCAGTCTCCCAGCTCTTTTTCCTCTGCTTGATTTCCTTCCCATTTGATCTTTTTCATTATCCAGAACAGCATATTTTTCATTCATTGATTGTTTCACAATCTTTTCTTCCAGACCGTCAGTCTTTTTGCTCGAATCCTACACACCATCACCTTTATATGGGCTTACCAAAGTTTCAGACTTCAAATGTTCCGCTACTCCTTCAAACATTTTCATAGGTTCCTTCCTTCATTTTACACCAGGAACAAACAGCAACCAACAAATTGATGAGGGGCGATAATCTACTCCATTCATGAGGGGTCATAACACTCTATAGCTTGCATATTCATACAAGGCTGTGCTTTTGCAGGAATGGGCCCAATTTTAGTAATACTCTTGACACCTTTTTTTATTTCATGTTTTCCGAAACTCGATCATATGAACTTCGAGTATCTGAAAATACAAACATATATCCATCTGTATATATACGTGTATATATGTATATATATATGGTTCCCATTCACATTGCCAAAAGTACAGTTCTCCAAACTACATTTTGCCTAGACCATAACTCCGAATTTACACTTCTCTGAAACGGCACTTTACGATCACACTGCAGTTTGTATGAACAAATATACTGTTGTCACTGTAGTGCGATCTCGGAGTTAGTATATATAATTAGCAGGGGGTGTGGTGGGGCACAACCCCCTACATGCGGGGTGCAGGAGTGCTTAGAGAAAATTAGTTTGTGTGGTTTAACTCTTTTCCATTTCGACAAAGTGCCGTTTATTGCATTCTGCTGAACAGGTTGGAAAACATACTTTGCATTGTGGGTTTGATTCATTAGAGGCCTCTTGCAAGACTGCTGTCACTGGGTCTGTACTTAGAAGGCATGCTTGGCTTAAGGAACAATCTTTGCTAGATCATGTTAAAGCTAAATTGTTGGATGCTCCCTTAAATCAGGACCGCCTGTTTGTCAACAAAGCAGAAGAAGTTCTTAAAAAGATGGAGGAAAAAGCTAAATCTATGCAAACTTAAATATTTCCTACAGGTTCAGCCACCAGGATTTAGTAAGCATTGGCCCTCTAAGAATTGGTCCTTTCCTGCCTCTTCCAGGCCTTCTCAACCCAAACCCAGAACCAGCAGAAGCCCCAGGTTTCAGTCCCAGGGTACGCACAAGACTAAGCAGTGGGGGGGTTTCCACTTCCAAATCAGGGAGTAGTAAGACTCCCCCTTATGGAAAGCTGTCTCAATGACTTGACTTTAAAACTTCCAAGCACTTCTCAACTGACTGCTCCTTTAGGGGGAGAGATTGCTCTGCAGGCCAAAAACTGGGAACTGATTACCCAGGACAAATGGGTTTTAAATATAGTTTCCCAAGGATACAGATTTCACTTCCACGCATTACCAGCCCCAAACGGTTGGCCACATCTACCCCCAAATCATTGGGCAGAGGCTCAAAAGCAAGTACTCTCTCTCTTAAGCATAAAGGCTATTCAAACTGTACCAGAAGAGGAAAAGGGACAAGGTTTTTATTCAAGACTTTTTCTGGTACCCAGACAAGACAATTCATGGCATCCTATCCTGGACCTTTCTACCTTAAACACTTTTTTGGTGATTCCAAAATTCAAGATGCTAACTCTTCACCAGCTACTTCCTAAGCTAGGCAAATATGCCTGGTTGGCAACACTGGATTTAAAGGAAGCCTACCTGCACATCCCAATCAGGGAATCTTGCCGAAGATGCCTACGCTTCAAAGTAGGCTACATGCACTATCAGTTCTCTGCACTGCCCTTTGGCTTATATACTGTGCCCAGGGTATTCCCAAAGTGCCTAGTGCCTGTCATTGCATTTTGCAGGTAAAAAAAAAATTAAATATACCTATACCTGGATGATTGTCTAATTCAGGCAGAAAGCCAGGACATACTTTTGAATCATCTGGCATTTGTACAAAAGGTGCTAACTTGACTGGGGTTCACCATAAACAAAAATAAATCACACCTGGTACCCTGTCAACAAATTGTATTCCTGGAATCAAGCTTGAACACAATTTCCCAAGTGGCTTTCCTCACGCCAGAGAAACAAATTAATTTGACAACTTACTTCAAACTAGTGGCCACAAAGAACCTGCTATCTGCAAGGCAAATACTTACCATAGGAGGAAACTACAGTGGTATCTAAAAAGCCTATGGTGTCAACATTCTCAGGATTTAGAAGCAATGATTCCTATCATAACTTGCCTACGGCTAGAATTCCTTTGGTGGGCAGAGGCCTGCCACCAAAACAAGGGGCTGCCATTCACTCTATCCCCTGCCTCCCAAACCCTAACAACAGACGCATCAGACTATGCATGGGGGGCTCACTTGGCAGGGAAGTGCATTCAGGGCAAATGGAACCAAAGTCAAATGCACCTGCATATCAATCAAAAAGAAATGTTAGCTGTACAGAATGCTCTGACAGCCTTCAAGGACCACATTCTTCCAGGATAATTAATGGTGAAGACGGACAACTCCACTGTTATGTGGTACATTAGCAAGCAGGGGGAACCCTCTCATACCCTCTTTGCAGACTAGTCATTGCTCTGTGGAACACAGCCTTGAGCTGCCAAGTGCACCTACAGGCTCACTTCCTGCCTGGAAACCTAAACACACTGGCAGATGATCTAAGCAGAAATCTCATGGACCCACACGAGTGGAAACTGGAACCAAAGACATTCAACATGTTGATAAACAAATGGGGGAGCCCACATATAGACCTGTTTGCCTCCCCCCAGAACTGCCAATTGGACATATTCTGCACAAGGACTCCTCACAAACAAGCTTGGAAAGTGGATGCCCTGTCCTTCACCTGGAAAAATCTATCAGTTTATGCCTTTCCTCCTCTGCCTCTTCTCACCAAGGTACTACTAAAGATCAAACAGGACAAACCAAGGATGATACTGATTGCACCAGACTGGCCACACCAACAGTGGTACCCCCTCTTGTGCAGTGTGTCACTGATGGATCCATGACACCTGCCCCAGATCCCTACCCTGCTGTCCTAGCAGGAGGGCCAGATTCTGCACCCTCATCTTCAAACCCTCAACCTGGGCAGCCTGGCTAATTACCTGAGCTCTCCATTACCAGCCCTCAGTAAACACATGTTGGATGTCATTCTAGAGGCAAGGAGGCCTAGAACTAGAAAATCTTATGCTGAAAAATGGAAAAGATTTTGTTCCTGGAACCAAGCTCAGGGGATGGGCACAGCAGTGCCCAATTTACCTCAGTTTCTTCAATACTTAACTGAGATGCTTCACAAGGATCTTTCCTTTTCCTCCATCAAAATTCATGCCTCAGCCATTTCAGCTCATTACAACACAGAACTACCCCTCTTCTCTCATCCACTGCTCAAGCAGTTCCTCAGAGGGGCCAAGAACTTAAGACCACCTAGGAGAGCTCCAACTCCAGCCCGGGACCTTAACTTTGTATTGGAAAAACTCACTCTGCCTCCTTTTGAACCAGCTGCAAGTGCAAAGTTGAAATTCCTTTCTTGGAAAGCAGCCTTTCTTTTAGCAATCACTTCAGCAAGAAGGGAATCTAAATTACAGGCCCTTATGGCAGTGGAGCCTTTCATCATCTTTCATGCGGACAGGGTGTCCTTCAAGACCAATCCCTCCTTCATGCCCAAGGTACTATCCAGTGTAGCTCTTAATCAGTCCATTCGTTTGCCAACCTTCTTTTCTAATGCACAGAACAAAGGGGAACGGATACTGCACTCCTTAGAAGTGCACAGACAACTTAGATATTACTTGGACAGGACTAAACCTGTCAGGAAATCTGAGCAGCTGGTGGCATTTGCTGCAGGGGCAGAGGGGAAGGCCATTTCAAAACAAACCATTTCTAAATGGATAGGCCATTGCATTCATTTCTGCTATAAGCACCATGGAAAACCTATCCCACAGGGGATAAGACCACATTCAACCAGGGCTGCATCTACTTCTACAGCCTTTCTCAGAGGTGTCCCTACCAGGGACATCCTAGAAGCTGCTACCTGGAGTTCTGTACATACTTTCACCAAGCATTACCATTTGCCAATTTTCTCTAAATCCAGGACAGGCTTTCCTACTGCAGTCTTGCAGGGCCTTATAGCTGGTCTTAATGCTATTTAAATTCCTCCTCCCATCCTTAGCTTTGGGAATCTACCCAAATGTGATGACTGCAACAGTGAAACATGAACATAGTACAGTTGTGTACACTTACCATAAATGTAGATGTTCGAGTGTATTCACTGTTGCAGTCCTGGTTACCCTCCCTCCAGCCCCCTGACTTCTTTTGGCTATACCCCTATTCCTTTTTACTATGCTTAAAAGCTTTTTGGTGTATTTGCTTTTTTGCTGGAGGTATAACCTTGTGTGTGTGTGTGTGTATATATATATATATATATATATATATATATATATATATATAATTGCTTCCCATTAGGGGTCACCTGACATCTGGGGCAAGAAAAACTGATGTAATGGCATCGGCTGCATGCTTTATACCCCAGACGACCTGGCGTCATGGAAGATGAGACAGCAACCGACACAGGACCCAAAACTTTGATAATCAGGTCGACTGAGGGCTACCTGCAAGCAGATAACCCAAATGCGATGACTGCAACAGTGAATGCACTCGAACATCTACATTTATGGTAAGTGTACACAACTGTACTTTTTAGCACATATACAGGGAAAGTTTTCTGATTTCTGCTTTATAAAGTTTGAAACTCTGTTCTTACCTGTGTCATACTAATTCCTTCCTTTTGTTTTCCACACCACCTTCGAGAAATGTTTTCTTGGGATCATAAAGTTCACCCTACAAAACTGGGATTACCTATTTGTTGTGATTAACAATGCATAGTTCTTTATGCTACTCCCTAGCACAAGTTCTAATCTCGTTATAGACCATGTAAATTTTACTGGACCAAATGGCTGTTAATATTATCCTGATTTGTATTTTGATGTTAGCTTATGTTTGAATTTTCAGATATTGATGGTTGCTTTGTTTCATGTGTATAGTTTGTTATTTTGTTATTTGTACACAGATATGGCATGCTACATCTATTTGTAATTGTTATGCAGGCTATATTTAAAATACAGTTTGATAATTCTATTGGTATATGTTTTTTTCTTATTTTATTAATGTAAGTGGATTGTGGCTGAAAAGGCACCCCAGAAATCAAGTCCTTTTGCCTATTAAAATAAATGCACAAATAAAGTTCCCAGCAAATGGACAAATAAAGTTCCCAGCATTCTAAACACCAACTAGTCCCATCACAGCCACTGGGCTACTGTCGTCATCCACATTCCTGAGGGTCACTTAGGGTGTCCTCCCTCTGATAAGAACAAGTAATGGAGTTTACCTGATGCATTAGATACATTTAGTGTAGTTTTCCATGCTGTAAAATCCCCACAATGAGTCATCCCTGAAAAAATGTCTTAACCTCATTAGAATCTGCCCAATTAACAAAATTCACTAAAACAATTAACTGTTAAGATGATCATTTTGAGGTAATTTGAAAGTCTGATGATATAGATCCTAACAGGTTCAGCATTGCAATGTGCAGAGAAAAAAAACCTTTCATTTTATTTTCTTTTTGTAAGCAACATGTATATGTTCAGACCAGCAATTTTAAACAATATCATTAGGATAGCCAAAATTTGTAGTTCACAGCTGCTTTTGATTAGAGACATTCCCATGTGGTTAAAATTTAAATTATCCTAAACCTTCAATCTCTGAAGTATTAGAACTGGTTTTGAACAACCATTCCTATTGTCCAAGCATTTGCTTAGCTTTTTAGTCAGAATACAGGGGATACCGTGCTCGTGATAACATCAAGATAGTGCAGAAATCACCAGCATAGATGGTTCTTATAAAAGTGCATTTACTGATTTTTAAATGCAATACCAAGTCATTATAAACAGTTGAAATTTTAAACTTTTAAATAAAGTTATAACAAAAAAATGGTTACATACCACATTTGCTATATGAAATTAAAAACAAACCACTAATTATAAAGAAATCAGCTGATGCGCAATGTATCATGTTATTGGTAAACAAGATGCTGAGGTCACAAGAACAACTAGGGAATCACAAAAAAAGCCATAAACAGCATCATTTCATCATTGTTTGTAATATTAAATCCAATCTTAATTCCCAGTTTGCAATATTTCTAATAGGAGCTGCCAGATTTAAATTGTTCTATGCAAGCAGATAATAAAATGTTTACTAAATCTGCTTTATCTTTTGCTAAGGTTAGTAATAGACTACCAAATAATTGTATACTACTTTGGAGGTATCTCCAAAAAATAAATTGTTTAAATAACAGCTGTTAAACTCTTTGGAGCACCGCAATGGTTAACCCAGCCTTGACCACTGATGTTTAGAGACCTCCAAGGTCAAAAGTTACCAGCTGCTCAACAGGGTTCTACTATGAAGTGCCAGTTTTGGAAATCACGAGAATTGGAAATGACAAAAATAATGCTGAAACATAAAAGGGTGAAAAAAGTTACTTTAAGCATCTTAAAAGGGGACAATCTCCCCACCCACCCCCAGACATGGGTATACCAACTTCATGGTTTCACCAACTCTAACTGTGCACCAGCAATGATTTCCTATGGAAAGGAGTAATCAAGATTGTGCTCCCTGGTGGGTTTTTCCTCGGGTACTGACACTTGATGAACTTCACATTCATCATCTGTAGAGGAGACGTTCAAGAGTAAAGATACCTGCGACTTATTTTAGACCAAAACCTGTCCTCTGTCATTCTTCTTGAAACACACAAGAAAATATCTCTTAAAAGTAGCATATAACTTATCATGCTTGCTGACATGGGGAGCTAATAAAGCAGTGGTATTTTAGACAGCAGTCTACCTCCCAGTTAAGCAAAGAACAGAACAGATCTACTTCTAGGCTCACAACTGTTCGAGCTGCAACATGAAAATCCTCCCACTCCTTTAATTTGAAAGATAATGAAACAAGCCCCCCCCCCAAAAAAAAAAAAATGACCTCAGAAACCTGAATGATATTCCTTCTTTAACAGAAATCAAAGTTTCTCAACTTCACACCTGTGACTTTGCATTTTCAATTCTCAGTCCCAAACTATGTAAGCCCTTCCCAGCCTGAGATCCGTGGACTGTTAAAATCTCATCTACTTTTTCAAGCTAAGTGTTCCTGCAACCCATCAGGCCACAGAACCTTAATGAACTAATATCTGTCATCTACTGTCACAGCTGTAATAATTTGCATTGCTTCAATTCTCCATTCTTCCACCTCAGACTTATGTATGCATTGCTCTGTCTTCCTAAATGTAAAGCAAGCTTTGTACTTAAATGTGTATCGAAATTAATCTTCTCACTTTCCTGGTTTATGTACTTTTGTAATCTTAGACTCTAACTTTCTTTGTATTTCATTCACTGTCACTTCATGTTTTTTTTTCTTATGCACTCTTTATGACTGGTCATAATATTGACCCTAGGCTGAGACTGAAATTGGTCAAAACTGATCACGGCTCTACTTCAGTTAACAAATTAAATAAATAAATAAATACACCTGTCAAGACTGGAGTGCCCATGACCTGTTGTTATGGCCTTACTTTCTTCACAAAATATAAATACTGTACAAATGGGAAGGAGTGGTGTAGACCGGGCCGCGGTGGTGCAGCGGTAGCATTGTCGCCTCACAGCAAGAGGTTCTCCCGTTCGATTCTCAGCTGGAGCGCCTTCTGTGTGGAGTCTGCATGTCCTCCCCGCGGTCGAGTGGCGTTCGAAAGACATGCGTGAATAGACGTACCTTCATTGAAGGTTGGGTGTTGGGCTGGCACCTTGGCACTGTAAAAACCTACTGACAATCATTAGCGGACCGGAGTTCCACTGTGGCGACCCCTAAATGGGAAAAGCCAAAAGAAAACAAGACAACAAATGGGAAGGAGGTAAACAGTAAGATTTGTTTACTTACGCTTGCACAGCAAACATAACTGCTTATCATTAAAGTCAGCTGACTATGTATTACAAACGGAGCACTAATGCTGTTAAACATTCTAACCTTTAAACTTTCAAATATCGATCTGTGATATCCCCTAAAAACAAGCTACAAATCAGGAGCAGTTTTTACTCCAAACTCAATAAGTGTGATCCCTTAGACACCCTCTTTTACTGTACAACTTGCAGAAAAATAATTTGCAAAGATTGCTTCAGCCACTTGAACTAAACCATTGATGCAATTAAGAATATTAATAATATTACAGTATTTAAAAAAAACTCAAAAACACCTATATGAAGAAAATAAATATGCATTCTTCAACACCCCTTAGTGAAGAAACAGTACCTACAAGTACATAAACTCTCCAGTGTCAAGTTGACAAACCTATTAACATGTCTTGCATCAGCTAATACTATGTGGTATTTCAAGATATTTCAAAGACTGAGTGGATAATCTGTACATAGTCTAATTCAAACTAATACTAGTTTTAACAAAAGCCTTACTTATGACCTTTTTGTATTTATAGTTTTGTACAGTTTGTGTAGAAATGTAATGAGAGTCCCAAGTACTTAAAAACCCCTGTCTCAAACCAACAGACTCATGCTCCTTGTTAAAAACCCCTGTCTCAAAGCCACAGACTCACGTGCCTTGTTAAAACCCCTGTCTCAAAGCCACAGACTCATGCCCATTGTTAAAACCCCCTGTCTCAAAGCCACAGACTCATCCTCCTTGTTAAAAACCCCTGTCTCAAAGCCACAGACTCATGCTCCTTGTTAAAAACCCCTGTCTCAAAGCCACAGATTCATGCCCATTGTTAAAACCCCTGTCTCAAAGCCACAGACTCATCCTCCTTGTTAAAAAACTCCTGTCTCAAAGCCACAGAGTTATGCTCCTTGTTAAAAACCCCTGTCTCAAAGCCACAGACTCATGCCCATTGTTAAAACCCCTGTCTCAAAGCCACAGACTCATGCTCCTTGTTAAAACCCCCTGTCTCAAAGCCACAGACTCATTGTCCTTGTTAAAAACCCCTGTCTCAAAGCCACAGACTCATGCTCCTTGTTAAAAACCCCTGTCTCAAAGCCACAGACTCATGCTCCTTGTTAAAAACCCCTGTCTCAAAGCCACAGATTCATGCCCATTGTTAAAACCCCTGTCTCAAAGCCACAGACTCATCCTCCTTGTTAAAAAACTCCTGTCTCAAAGCCACAGAGTCATGCTCCTTGTTAAAAAACCCTGTCTCAAAGCCACAGACTCATGCCCATTGTTAAAACCCCTGTCTCAAAGTCACAGACTCATGCCCATTGTTTAAACCCCCTGTCTCAAAGCCACAGACTCATCCTCCTTGTTAAAAACCCCTGTCTCAAAGCCACAGACTCATGCTCCTTGTTAAAACCCCTGTCTCAAAGCCACAGATTCATGCCCATTGTTAAAACCCCTGTCTCAAAGCCACAGACTCATCCTCCTTGTTAAAAATGTCCTGTCTCAAAGCCACAGAGTCATGCTCCTTGTTAAAAACCCCTGTCTCAAAGCTACAGACTCATGCCCATTAAAACCCCTGTCTCAAAGCCACAGACTCATGCTCCTTGTTAAAAAATCCTGTCTCAAAGCCACAGACTCGTGCTCTTTGTTAAAAACCCGTGTCTCAAAGCCACAGACTTATGCTCCTTGTTAAAAACCCCTGTCTCAAAGCCACAGACTCATGCTCCTTGTTAAAAACCCTTGTCTCAAAGCCACGGACTCATGTTCCTTATTAAAAACCCATGTCTCAACGGACTCATGCTCCTTGTTAAAAACCCCTGTCTCAAAGCCACAGACTCATGCTCCTTGTTAAAAACCCCTATCTCAAAGCCACAAACTCATGCTCCTTATTAAAAACCTGTGTCTCAAAGCCACAGACTCATGCTCCTTGTTAAAAACCCCTGTCTGAAAGCCACAGACTCATGTTCCTTGCTAAAACCCCTGTCTCAAAGCCACAGACTCATGCTCCTTGTTAAAACCCCTGTCTCAAAGCCACAGATTCATGTCCATTGTTAACACCCCTGTCTCAAAGCCACAGACTCATGCTCCTTGTTAAAAACCTGCCTCACAGCCACAGACTCATGCTCCTTGTTACAAACCCCTGTCTCAAAGCCACAGACTCATGCGCCTTGTTACAAACCCCTGTATTAAAGCCACAGACTCATGCTCTTTGTTAAAAACCCCTGTCTCAAAGCCACAGACTCATGCTCCTTGTTAAAAACCCCAGTCTCAAAGCCACAGACTCATGCGCCTTGTTAAAACCCCCTGTCTCAAAGCCACAGACTCATGCTCCTTGTTAAAAACCCCTGTCTCAAAGCCACAGACTCATGCTCCTTGTTAAAACCCCCCTGTCTCAAAGCCACAGACTCATGCTCCGTGTTAAAAACTCCTGTCTCAAAGCCACAGACTCATGCTCCTTGTTAAAACCCCCCTGTCTCAAAGTCACAGACTCATGCTCCTTGTAGCTCTGGTGGGTTATTGCTCATGGTCGAAGCTAAAAGTGAGGCTGGGCAAGCAATTATGGAGAGGGAGCAGGACGGGGCTTTTAGAGTTAGGGAGTGGGGGTTGGGGTTAGGGAGGGGGAGCAGAGTATTAGGATTAGGGAGCTGGGAGGGAGGTTATAGGGTTAGGAGAAGGAGAAGAGAATTTTAGGACTGGGAGTGATAGGAGAAATTTAGGTTTAGGGAGTAGTCAAGGGATATTGAGTAAATGGGAGTTTGAGCACTTGCCTTTTCAAGCAAGTGTATCATGAGCATATAGCATGCAAATGCTTGTAGTAGTCCTAATGACATAGTGTGAAATAAAGACAATATCACCGTCATTCTGTGTAGGTCATCTTACATTTATACATATTTTTTTTGGGGCGTTCTGGTATTTATTCATATGCTGTTATGCAGAAAAATAATTCAGTATGGCATGCATTTTAAACTTTCTTTGTGGTGTTTATAGCTGTTTACTTGACATGTAACTGCATGTTTGATGTTGGAGCCAATAAAGCCTTGTACATGTCTGAAAAGGGTCTTTGAAACAGTGTATCTACTCTTTAACAGCTATAAAATAAAATAAATAAAAAATCATACATGTTCTATGAAATTTAACTCAAACCTAGTCCCAATCTCATGTTCCACATAGAGCATGGCTATTTAACTATTCTGTTAGGATGTAAACATTGAGTAGAAAAGCACGTCATTTACCTAACTAGGTTAAACAGTCTATAAAAATAAACATGCATGTAGGCTGGATGAATAAATGAGCATTACATTTATACCCTAAACAAAATCCATGTTCATGTATATGTACACCCTGAACAGTGCCACTAAGTACTTTGCCAATATGAGATGAAAAGTACTAAATATATAATTGATTGTGGCACCAAAAAGTACGTCTCACTCAAAGATTAATCTAGTTAATAAGACAAGCCAAAGCAAGAATGTCTATTTAGTGTTGGCACATATATGCAGAGCTAACCCAGATGTGATGAAGATTGATAGATGTTTCTCACTCTACTTATAAAGTCAAACTACAACAGAGTTGGCACAAAAACACTGTTGTATATATGACATGAGCAGTTTGATTGAGATGAAGAATAAAATCCTAAAATGCTACTTTAATTTGAAATGGAAGCAACCATCATTAAGGAAATAAGCAAGATTTTGCTATGATTGCAATTGTATACTTTGCGTGATAATATTTTAATTACATAAGGCACTGAGCTTACCATGGACACAAACAACAGTACATATGGTTTGGAGTCTCTAATCAAGTGGGTAAAAAGAAAGCAGAGGCAGACTGTATGACAATACTGTTTCTTGCTTTCTACAAGGCGGTTATAAATACTATCCAACCAGTACCATTTGAAAATCAGGCAAAAGGAAAAAAAAACAGATTGGCAACATACTATAGAATATATGTGCCGGCTTAACACAGAGTGTTAAGGCTATAAACTGCTTCTGGGTTTCATCTCCTAGTCCTAGGTTCAAATCCTTCAGTCTCCATTTGTCTGGAGTGCTACTTTGAGCAAGTCACTGAACCAGGTATTGCTGACAGGCTGTTCCAGAGTATAGGAATTGGACCTGGAGAGTTAACCTGATTAACAAATGAATAAGAGATAAATAATGAAATAATATCAATTAGCAATCCATGAGGATAAAAATATCAATATTTTAGCCAGAAATCAAAAGTTAAGGATCAGTCTGTAGCAACTTTATTTAAAGTTTTTATGACTTTTTTAATAGAACAATGATGACCCCAAGGAAAGTAGAATGTAAGAAAATACCACAGTTGTTGGAAGGTCATGTTATACAGAAAGCATTTTATACAGTAAACTGGGATTTTATGAGTAGGGCAATGGAAGCATTTGCATTCCCTGGTGTAATAATAGGGTAAATTAAGAAGATATATGAAGGATCAGAGGCAAGAATTAAGATGGCAGGGTTCCTCTTTGATAAGCCGTGTTTGAACAGAAGAAACAGGTATCCTCCCTTTATCTGGTTTATAATCCCAAAATTAATCCAGCTCAGTTGACCTCATAGAAATGCTTATTTATTAAATAAACACTAAAACACTACAAATACAAATAGAAGCTTTCACAACTAGTGCTTGATCAGTTTCATCTGTATGCAAATATAAAGCATTTGTTATAATCTGTCTCATAATATCAGACAAATGACATCATATATGCTTTTTTAATTTGAGAATATATTTACTCACTTGAAATACAGAGCATTTCACACATTTTGCTAAGTAAGTAATATTCCGAGAATCACAATCTGCATAGTTATTATTACATGTTTGCTGACCTGGATATATAAAACTGTTTCCGCCATTACAAATTTGCAAAAACTACTTTATTATATGAAAATTTGTCTATTCTCCAAGTGTGTTTTTCCCATAATACTTCTGCTCCTTATAACATGAAAGCTGCTTTAAATTAGGTGATCATATCAATAAAACTCATCAAAAAATTATTTCTTATTTATGGTTATACAATTCATTTTAGACAGCATAAGGGAAGGTGACGTGGTTGCTTTAACTGAGAAGGCAGAAAACTATTGAATCAATAAATTGAGAGCAGATGTGTATCCAGACTTCAATGTCATGAACAGTATTAACTTGTATTAAAATTAAAACGTTAATGTCAGGTTTTACCCACTAGGAACTGTTCTTTTTATTGTGACTGTAAGAAAGTATTGAAATGAATGATTGAGGTAATGTCTGTTACTTACCTGTTGAAGCACTAGTTGTGGAAAGTTGTATTTATATTTGTAGTGTTTTAGTTTTTACTTAATAAATACACATTTTTCTCAGGTAGAGCTGGTTTGCTTTTTGGATCATGGACTGTTTACTGTGTTCATGTTTACTTGTGTGCGCTGCCTGAATTTGTTTTATTATCTGTCTTATATTTAGAGACATTGTCAAAAAATAAATAAATAAGGGGCTCAGAAATTCAAATATAGACCTAGAAAGTAATCAAAAACAGTTTTATTTGCTGATGATATTATTTTGTACTTGATAAATCCAGAAAGGAATATTTCTGTGCCATGGAACATTTTGAAGGAGTTTCATGTCTTTTGAGGGTATAAAATTAATGAAAATGAAACAAAGGCAATAGCAGTAAATTATGTACTCACACATGAATTGATTCAGCAATGCCCATATTAATGGGGACATGATAAGATGAAGTATTTATTAGTTTGTGTCTTTCGGCTTTTCCCGGTTAGGGGTCGCCACAGTGGAACTCCAGTCCGCTAATGATTGGCAGTAGAGTTTTACGTGTTGGCTTGCCAGGCCTAACGCACAACCTTCAACGAAGGAACGCCCGTTCACGCATGCCGCCATACAGAAGACGCTCTAGCTGAGAATCGAACGGGCAACGTCTAACTGTGATGCGACAACACTACGAAGTATTTATTAGTATGAATTAAAAAGGATTATGTTATGGCAGCTAAGGGTATGTGGGAAAAGACTAAACAAAAGATAATACAAAAACTGAGAAACTGCTTATGGATATGGATAGTAAGATACAAATAGTGAAACTATTTTTAGTCCCTTTAGTTTTATATACAAGTCAGGTATATTTTTATCAGGTAGAGGAGAAGTTGCGGATATTAGTTAATTAAGAGTTGAAGGAATTTATTTGGAAGGGGAAGAGGGTGAGTGCGGAGTCTGCTAAGCTGATTCTCCTCATAGTACAAGGTGGTTTAGGATTACTTGATTGGTTTGGATTTAGGATTACTTGATTGGTTTGGATTTTTTAGAGTTTCACAGTTAATGCTCGTGTACATATCACAGAAAGTTATAAGTCAAAGTAGAAAGGGATAATGATGTTGGGGAGTCTAGACATAAGGAAAGAGTGGGATTTAGATGCAGATCCTTAAGGAGAATAACAGCCATGCAGAATATTGTATTCATAAAGTTGCATAAAGTACTCTAAGAATTAAGTTAACACAGGAATGGACAAAGAAGATTATGATGATAGGGATGACTGCAAACAGGGGAACAGAAATAGGCAAGAGGGGAGCTAGAATTTAATGAAGAAAAGTGACAAAGGAACCAAGATTCTGGGAGCAAATAACTAGAGAGGAAAAGGTAATATATTGGGATCAAGCCAAGCTGAAGGTTGAACTGCTGGTTAAAGATTGTCTTTCCTACTGGGAATTGATATTAGAGTACAGACAAAGAAAGAGATAAGTGAGTCCTAAGTAAAAAAAATAGTTCTGGCTGAGTTTTTAGTGTACTGTAGAACAGTAGATGCTTTCTAAAAAGTGGTTATTAGTAGGGCATACAAAATATTACTTGATCACTATTAAGAATCAATTAGAGGAATTTAGAAAAAAATGGGAAGAGAGACCTGAAAAATAATTTAAAAACAAACAATGGAGTGACATATGTATGCCTCCCAAGTATGCAACAAAGTACATAAGGTTTAAGACTGAAAGTGTTTGCACAGGTATTTTATACCCGAGCAAACTTCAAACAAATTTTCTCAGGTAGCTGGCAAATGATGGAGGTGTGATGGGGAAGAGAGAGGTAAATGGAAACATTTTTTGGGAGTATAATGAGCTAAAAGATTTTAAAACTGCTCTACAGAGTAATTTGTTGGAAATATTGGGGGAATAAATGTCAGTAACTAAGGAAATTCTTCTTTTGAGCAGGGACACAGGATCTGACTTGTCGATGTATAGCAAAGCCTTAATATGTTCACTGCTGTCTGCCAAAAAAAGCAGTCACTAGAAAATTGAAATCAAAATCTAAACCAATTGTAATTGAAGTATTGAATATTGTTAAAGAGAGCATAGTACAGTACAACGACTGCACCCAAGGAGCATACTGCAGTACAACTACCGCACCCAAGCAGCATACTGCAGTACAACTACTACACAGAAGGAGCATAGTACAGTACAAGTGCTGCACCCAAGGAGCATAGTACAGTACAACTACTGCACCCAAGGAGTATACTGCAGTACAACTACTGCATCCAAAGTGCATACTGCAGTACAGCTACTGCACCCAAGGAGCATATTGCAGTACAGCTACTGTACCCAAGGAGCATACTACAGTACAAGTACTGCACCCAAGGAGCGTACTACAGTACAGCTACTGAACCCAAGGAACATACTGCAGTACAACTGCTGCACCCAAGAAGCATACTACAGTACAAGTACTGCACGCAAGGAGCATACTACAGTACAGCTACTGCACCCAAGGAGCATAGTACAGTATAAGGAGCATAGTACAGTATAACTACTGCACACAAGGATCATAGTACAGTATAACTACTGCACCCAAGGATCATAGTACAGTATAACTACTGCACCCAAGGATCATAGTACAGTATAACTACTGCACCCAAGGAGCATAGTACAGTATAACTATTGCACCCAAGGAGCATAGTACAGTATAGCTACTGCACCCAAGGAGCATAGTACAGTATAGCTACTGCATCCAAGGAGCATAGTACAGTATAACTACTGCCTTGTAATCTTTCTTCCTTGCAGTCCATGGTTTTGTGAACTGAACCAAATGCTAATTCCCTTATGCCTTCCTGCATGGGTTTGCTTAGATGACTAAAGGGACTGAATGACTCTTCCATAAAATCCCTAGCAGTAGCATTAAATCGATTTAGCTCTGGTTGCAGGTACAGAATGTGTTTAAATTTCATAGTTTGCATATTGTTTTCTTTCATGGGTGTATGCATGCAAAGCATATAATTGTTTAATTTTTTATCTTTTAACCAGAAAAATCAAAGTTCTGAGGCACCTGCACATCATTTTAAACAACAGAGCAGAGTTTATTTTATGTATCTTTTGCTGCCCAGGTTAGTCCCACTAGGCTAATAGCCTTTTCTAGAAGGAGACTCAAGGTGGTATTTCTACTACTATGAGAAATTTGACTAGAGCATTGCAAGCTTCCTGTACCCTTTTCACATGGTGCCGTGGGATCTTTTACATCCACCTGAGCTGAGCTACCACCAGCTTAAGCAGATATGACATGAGTTTAATGTTTGTTTATGTGTAGGAGAATCAAACAACAACTTCTTGTTCCACAGCTTTCCTATATGCTCAGTGTTGTTTACTTTTTATGATTTAGCCAACTTTGAATTAATTTGTCAATTATTTAAAGCAGAGTTTTATAATTATTTTTTTAAACAATGTGCTTTTTTGAGATAGTTGCAAGTGTTTTTGTTGAAAATTTGGATTTTTTTTAACAAACACAGTAGCTGCAGCAACATCTCTTCTACGCAATCCTTCAGTCTAGCAAGGTGGCTTTGTCTTAGCAACAACAATAATAACTTACATTTTTAATGTGAATGCTTTTGTTGCATTGTTAAATGAAACTTCAAAGTGGTAGATAATTATGAAAAGGGATCCTGTTTTCAAAAAATAAGATTATATAGCACAAGCAGCTGTTACTGAAAAAAAATGTCTCTGCATGTCTCTTTAAGGAGTACTGTTTCAAGCTGCAGGAACTAGGTTCAAAAGCTTCAGATGGCAACTGACCACAAAGCTTTTTGATTTTCTCAGGCAGGTATTCACAAACTGTTCCAAGTAAAAGACTCAATGTAGCAAACAATACCAGATATGCTAGCTTTGCCTTTTATCTTTTTATTGATTTAGGTTTTGTTTTATAGCATTTTTATGACTACATTGTTAGGCACGTGCACACATGAGTATGGTTAATGTGCAGCAGGCTCTGTGTTTTTTACATTGTTTGATGCACTTGTTACCCATGTGCATTGTGTTTCTTTATGAGGCCTACCACATCAGACAATTTATTGAAGAATTCAGGTAGCTTTTGTTAGCTACATTACATAAAGTCTTCTATTTCCACTGCTGTCAAATTGTTGACAGACTGCAGTCTTTCCTGTACAGGCAATGGTATTGTTTTCAGCTAGAATGTGATGTCCTGTCTGTGATTTGATCATATTATCACTTTATAAACAGCCTTATTTGTATGTGATCACGTACAAAGAAGCTTTTTGCCCTTTGTTCTCAGCAAAATTGCCTGGAAGCATCTCTTGAAACCTAACTGACGCAGCATCTGTTTTGTTCAGACAAACTGTTCTCCGCAGAATTATGTGGAAGCACCTCTTGAAACCTAATTTAAACATTACCTGCTGTCTGCTGCCAAGTTCTTGAATGCTAATGAGCATAGTGCTGTAGTCTTTGGGTTTGATTCCCTCTGCCGCCACTTGCACACTGTGTGATTCTCTGGAGGTCAGTTAGTAAGGCCAGTGTTCCTATGTCACATTTAAAATAAGCATTTATATTTAGTAGGTTTTAGCTGGATAACTAATAAATAAGTAATTAAATACAATTACAGTTTATATTGATCATGGATTAGTACAGATATCATTACTTGTTTACAGGTCTATGTTAAGCTTACAGCCACAGGGACATTGAGAAGCTGAGACATGACACCCCTTGGTATTGAAAGGATATTAGATAACCCTGGTAGGATCATTTCTCCATACTTCATGCATGAATTTACAGTCTCTCTTCCAGTCAACAAGTCTAGTTTTGAAAGTGGATAGGATGAAACGTTGATGTGTAGAAGGAGTTTATTCCAAAAGCAAGGAAATGTGTTACATTTCAAATCTGTCATACCATTAGAAATGTCACGACTTTTCTGTCTTGTGTAACAAAACACAGAGCCTGAGTGGCCAAAAAAGTGGACTGACATACATTAAGTCCAAGATGGCCATTTCTCAGAGTATTCCCTTTTCTCTGAGATATGATGATCTTGCAGTTAGTTCATGTAATTTCAGCATGCGTGGGGGGCTTGCCCAGGGGCTTTCACCCCTGCAATTAAAAAGTTTATAGGAGAAGACCAGTACTCAAGATTCACTTTTCTACTGGATCTTCGGTCTTATTTTTTCAGCATGTCAGCACTCTGCATTTTTAGAGGTGATGTCCATATAGGGAGCCATGACAGTTATGGTTTTTGGCACGAGTGTTAGACCACTGAAAGTGGAAGAGGATGAATAGAGCAGGGAGTTTCAGTGCCCGAAATGCTAAACAATGATCACCCCTCAGGACTTGATATGGGGGAGAGAAGACAGTGTTTTTATTTGTTTGTGATAGCTTAGATTATGTAGTGCAACATTTTTTTTATAATAAACTGTTGAGGCCTTTCAAGTTGATCAAGCTTTTATGCAAAGTTATTTAAAAAAGGCAGTGTACTCAAGGACAGGTTTGTTACCAACATGTGGAATGATGTCAAAAGTGTTGTCAAGGTCAAGGTAAACTTTACGAATTGTCAGGACTTCATCCATGGTTTTAGAGACCCTTTAGAAGACATCAGCTAGGATTAGCGGCCTTAACATACATTTTACATATCCAAATTTGTAGGCTGCCTTTGTTATTGATTATCAGCTCTGTAGTTATGTACTTAATACATTTACATATTATACTTGTGAAGGTTATAGATTTCTAGTCTCCAGAGTCTTATGTATGTAATGGCACCACTATGGCCATTTTCCACTCCTCAGAGACATTATCTATGACAAGACTTAAACTGAAGAGGTTTAAGAAGAGTTTGGCTAAGTGGTAATTGACATTTACTAGCAGACAGCTGGGTATAGTCAGGATCCATTGAGCGCATATATTTGGTTTTGGATAGTGCAGGTGTAGCTTGCTCCAAGGTGATTTTTGAAGGTATTTGATGATAGCTACTGGTAAGAACATCTGGCTGGGTTAGGTGAGTGAAATTAACACTGAACTGTTTGCGAGGATGTTCACAACAACTGAAGAAGTCTTTATGGTTATCTTTAAAGTTGGTAGCTACCCTGGGTTTATACCTGACCATACACTCCTCAATGGTACACCTGAGGGTTTTACTTATTAGTTTTAAGTCCTTTCTGCATTGGGAGAATGGGAATCTGTTACAGCCAAATGTGTCTTCTTCTTTTTGTAAAGTGTGTTTATGTAGGAATTCTGTCATGTAGGCTTATTTCTGAGTTTACTACAATGGTTATGGTGGATGGGAATGAGCTCCTTCATTGATCTGTCCATAAGGAAATAGAATTCAGAGGAGTATGCAATAACATTTGGCAATGGCTTATTTGAAGAACTGAATCATTCATAAGTGTCACGAAGGGTACTATGAGTTTTTTTGGGGGGGGGTTCAAATTGTGTATTAAGGGAGAAGGCCACTGCTAGGTGGTCAACTTTTGCTAAGAAGGTACTAGGTAGTCAACTTTTGCTAAGAAGGTAGTGACACTAGGGGTAGTAGAGGAAGGGGAGACAATGGTAAGGACAAGGTTAAGAACACTAGCAACCACTGTTAGTGTTGTGGAGGGATAAAAGTCTGAGCACAGCCCAGGTGTATTTAAGGTCATTTGGTCACTCGGGTACTTGGTGGCACTAACAGGAGGATGGGTGGGGCCTATCATGAGGGAATGAGGGGAAAGAGCCAGCAGTACTGTCTGCTACAGTTCCTTGGGGAAGGGACGGTGATACAGAAGGTGACCTAGGGTGGACAATAGGCTCACTAAGCCACTGATGAGTGATAGCTTTCAGAGTGAGTGTGCAAAAGTGTTCACTTGAAGGAGGAGGGCATTGTGGGCTGCAGTGGTGAAATGGTTCTCTCCTACCCCTCCCCACCCCCACTGAGAGGGTGGGATTAGGTCTTTCAGGAAAAAGTACTGTTTTTACCACAATGCTGGTGAGAGCAGAGCGTTCTCATGACTGCATGAATGATGACCCCCTCAACTCCCCACAGCACTTATCGCTGGGTAGAATCTCTGGAGCTGAGAAATGAATGGGCAGTGTCTAGTCAAGGAGAGACTTGATGGTCAGCAGGCATGCAGTCAGAAATAACAGAAACAAAAACGTAAGAAGATATCACACCTGGTGGGGAGGGGAAATCTTAACCAAAGAAATTAGTATTAATAAAAACTGGGAAATCGTTGGTCAAATGTATTGTTCAGAGGTCAGTACTAGGCAATCAGTTTGCAAATTATTACATGCCTAGCCAATAACCAGACAATAATCAAAGGTGAGAATCAAACCTTGTAACCTATGTCTGTGAGGTACACACTTTAACCGTTATGCCAACCCCCAACAGTTGTGGAGGTATGCAAGTTTACAGAGGGGTTTTAAATTCACCCTTAATATGTATATGTGATTTGATGGATAGCTCTTCAGTCTGACATAGATAATCAGTAGGCTCAGTGTGGGATATAAAAGGGGACCTCTAGTTGGAAAGTTATAGTTGGCAGTTTTATTTAGAGATACCTGAACCATTACAAGGCTTATGTTATCATGTAGAATTTGTTGAGAAATGATACATTTCCAATATGCATTTGCCCCCAAAGATCCTTGTGGACCTGAACACATGCCAGGCTGTGAATCCTGGTAGGGTTGGGGTCTATCTTTGTGTGGACCTGAACACATGCCAGGCTGTGAATCCTGGTAGGGTTGGGGTCTATCTTTGTGTGGACCTGAACACATGCCAGGCTGTGAATCCTGGTAGGGTTGGGGTCTATCTTTGTGTGGACCTGAACACATGCCAGGCTGTGAATCCTGGTAGGGTTGGGGTCTATCTTTGTGTGGACCTGAACACATGCCAGGCTGTGAATCCTGGTAGGGTTGGGGTCTATCTCTGTGCTGGAATCAAGTTTCTATAGCTACGCAAATACGTATGTCTTCGAGGTAAAGGAAGGCCTCAAGCTCAGATATTTTGCTGTTTAAACTTCTAGCATCGAGCAGTGCTACCTTGACATTACCTGAATTAGAATTTGCTATGTTGGTCTTTCTGTGAACTGAACTTTGCTTAAAAAAGGCACTGTGGGAGTATTACAGGTTTTAGCCAGTAAGCAATGGCCATGACATGAGAGTTCAGAGTCGGATCATGGTCAAATAGGGCCCTAGGCAGGGTAATGGATCAGAGCGCCCCATACACAATCCCCCCCCCCCCCCAGCAGTCATTCCAGTGTCTCTTTACTTGGCTGCATCTCCCTTGTTATCATAAACACTGTTCAAACCTCTCAATGTGCATACTGTTTTCTGCCTTACTTCTACAATTATTATTTGGATTTAATTTAAACCTGTTATTTCAGATTATAGCACAAACACTGACAGACATTGTCTAAACAAAGCAATACAGCTTCACAATGAAATCAGAATTAGCATTAAAACTCCTCTGCCCTTGAAACTCACATTCATTGAAACAGCATTGAAACCCACATTCAAAGAAAATGCATCTGGCCACTGGCATATTAACTTTACCTTTAGGCTGTTTTCAAACCATAGGCTCTTTGCACATATTTTTAGGACCGTGCATGCATGCATGGTTTTTTTTGATTCACCTTCCTGATTGTACTAAATTATATTTATTGTATAGTACAGCACCATTTGTTAGTGTGTGTTTTATATTTGTAGTTTTGAATATTTTTTCCAGTAAGCAATTAAACAAAATGTATGAACCAATAATGACAAAACATCTAAATTCAGAACATTTCAACCATATAAGTATACTCAAACTTCTGTCATTATAATCCATCAATGTAAGTCAATAAGCACAATTCCTGCAGAAGTAAAACTCATCTGAATAATTCCACATTAAACAGATCTGTAACTAATCTAGAGGCTGCTGCTAGCAAACAAATTTATATTTCAGTGTTTCACTTCAAACTCAGTGCCTGCTGCCTTGAAGAATAAATTTTCTATGTTACTTTCAAAAATGGTAAGCTGGTAATATTGCAATTGGTCTGGATGGCAAACTGACAATAGGTTCATAGTTAGTAGACATCTCATCCAAAGGAGGACATACTAAGGACTGTAGCATCCCACTACTCCTAAAGTATAGCACAATATCGTTAATCCATCTTTAGTTGGTGGCCGAAAAGTGTAGTAAGAGTTGTAGCCTGGTATTGCAGTGTGCTCTCTGGAGCCTTGAACCAGGTCTCAGTTACTGCACAGATATCGATGTTCTCCATTTTTAGGAGTGCCTTGAGAGAGTGCATTTTTAGGTTTAGACTTCTAGCATTGAGTAGCATTACCTTCAGAATTTGCATGCTTGTACCTGTTACGGTGGTGGTTTTGTCCTTTGAACTTTGCTTAAAAAAAGGCACTATAGGGGTGGCAAGAGCCTTAGCCAGTAACCTGAATCCCAGGGGCGACAGGTGCAGACCAACTCTGGCAAAGCATCTTGGTCTGTCGATCATGTCGTCCCAGGCAGACAGATACTGGATCCCCTTTGAATGATACCAGAAGCTTAGCCAATTGTTGAAGTCAATCATTTTGTCCTTATATTGTGGTATCATTCTGGGTGAAGGCAGGATGCTACTCAGGGCTAGGCCACATGATCCGAGAGCTCTTCCATGTCTCTTCATGTAGTCCAGGGAGGTACGTCTCAAGTCATTCATTCCAGCATGGACAATGACAGAGTCATATTTGTACTTGTTGTGGAGTGACTTGAGTGCATGCATTATGTGGCGGATCCAGGCACCCGACAGGCAGCTGACTGTAATTTTCTCCTTGTTCAGCCTGGTGAGTGGGACATCAGTGTGCCTGACTATAGGGTCACCTATGACTAAAGTGTTAGGTACGTTGTCTTGCCTTAGGGGCTGTTGCTGGATGTCACACTGGTGTTGTGAGCTATGTGACACTTTGGTTGTGATTGGTGTTTGTTTGCGTTTCAGCTTCGGAGGTCCTTGTTGCTTGGGCAGGTTACAGTTAAGGGCCTCCACATATGGGGATTTAGTGTTGCTATGTGTGGGTGTTGGTGGTGTGGGTTTAGAAGGGCTGTGTGTTGCTTGAGGTGTAGTGCGGGTGTTAACCTTCTCCTCTTGACTGTCTAGCACAATCTTGGGTGGAGAGAACTTTTGCTTGCAGTTTGGCTATGTAAGTGCATATTTCACAGGCTGTAGTGTTGGGTGGTAGGAGGACAGGGTTGCGTTGTTGTCTGCGTACATGAGGCAATTGCTGCATTGCCCCAGTATGCCCAGATTCACCAGGTGGACAGGAGAAATTACCTGAAGTTGACCGTTGGACATGCCTGGTTTGATGCTTTTCTTTGTAAAGTACAGGAGCTGTTTTCCCTTACCTTGGCAAGGTACTTTGAGTGCT
This sequence comes from Protopterus annectens, assembly GCF_019279795.1. NCBI lineage: Eukaryota > Metazoa > Chordata > Ceratodontiformes > Protopteridae > Protopterus > Protopterus annectens. The sequence goes on from NC_056736.1 coordinate 707,998,853, forward strand.
TGTATCAGTTTAAGGCTTCCTAGTGCTTTCCAGCAGGTATTAGAGCAAGTGCTAGTCACAGGGATGCTTAAAGGTAAGATAAAAAAAATGGTTTATCCTAAACACTGCAGTGTGCACTAGATAAGTTAGATGTGAAAGTAGGTATCTTAAGTTTTACCTGTCTAAAAAGTTAAGTTTTAGTGGAGAGTCACTATTTTTAAAACAGCAAGATAGATTGAAAGGGGGTGGTCACTTTTGTATTCTGGTACTATGGAATGCAATAGGATGGCCAATAAATTTAAATATTTGAAGGGAAGTGATTTCACAAAATGATAATTTTGTGCTTACTCACACAAGCCAGTGAAAGCAGAGAGGAAATGAGATATATGGTCAAATTAACATAAGAGGCAGACAGCTAGAAAGACAGTGGTATTTAAGAACACGGCAGTAAGTGGGCTGGAGAGTGGGAAAACAATTTCTGCCTGACTCACAAGAGACAGAGTTGTGGTCTCTTTTGAAGTTTTAATATGCAGTTAAAAGCAGAATACAAGTAAAACACAAGGTAAAGAAAACAAATCACAGTATTCAAAATATAAAAAGGCAATAAAGTAATACAAAATACAACAAATAAAAAGCAAACTAACCTTTCCTTCACAGCAAAGTGTAGAATTAGAATGTTCCAGAAGTAATGAGGTGTCACTAAACATGTGGTCGTTACCAGAGTGCCTGTTAACTCCTACGTCCAGGAGACTGACGAGAGAATAGGTATGAACAAGCTGTAACTCCACGGAAAGAGCAATACTGGTTTTATTGAAGGTTTTAATGAAGACATTAAGCAAGAGTTACGAAGAACAAAAAATAGTGGCGATTTGCCTGTTTGCTACTACCTGACTGCTACTAATGCTGGTCTGACTTCATCTGGTACAGCTAGAAATCAATGTCTCTGCATTCTTCATCAGGAGCAAAACAGTAACTCTAATCCAAACTGGTTCCTGAGAAGCAGGTTACAAGCTCTTCAGCACTCAGTAGTTTCATCTCAGATATTGCAGAGATCCATAGGCTTGTTGTAGTCTACTTTTAGTATAATGTTCGGCATCTTGTCACAGTAACCATAAGTCTTCCAAATAATCTGACATTTAATATTAAGAGTTTCTCAGTGAAACAGTATTCACACCAGTTATGGAAGTCACACACTCAGTGGCCAAACAGAGGCAGCTAGGAATCAGTACTCATCTGTCCCTTCTCTCACCAACAGCAAAACACTATCACTAATATGAAACCTGCTTCTGAGAAGCAGTTTGTAGGCTCTTCTGTGATTGGCAGTGTCTGAGAAGGCTTTGAATCAATATGCCTCCATTCTTGTGTTCAGGAGCAAAAGCAATTTGCAGGCTCTCCACAAATTGATATTTTTTATACCAAATGTTGTAAATTCTAAAAGTAAGATATGTTACAGGCAAGGGCACCCGCAGGCAGGTGAAAGGGGGTACACTTGCACCCCCCTGGACCGGCTGGCTGGGAGATAATTTTATTTTGATTAAAAAAATGTTTTTTTAAGGGCATTCTTCTTTAAGAATGCCCTTTGTGTCCAGTCGCACAGACGCAGCAGGTGTTTGTGACCTGTTTTCTTCTTCTGTGTCTGTGCGATCAATAGTTTACTTCTTCATCTTCTGCACCAGCACGGAATTTGAATTCCAGAAGACTTTTGGACTGCAGATGAATGTACAAGTGAGAGGTAGATGTGTGCGTGTGTGTGCTTAAGTGTTTAAGAGGTGTGTGCATATAAGAAATAGGTAGGTAGGAATGTGTGGATGTAAGAAGTAGATAGGTAGGTAGGGGTGTGTATGTGTGTATGTAAGAAGTAGGTAGGTAAAGGTAGGGGTGTGTTTGTGTGTAAGAAGTAGGTAGGTGTGTGTGTGTGTGTGTGTGTGTGTGTGTGTGTGTGTGTGTGTGTGTGTGTGTGTGTGTGTGTGTGTGTGTGTGTGTGTGTGTGTGCGTGTGTGTGTGTGCATGTGTGTGTGTGCGTGTGTGTGTGTAAGTAAGAAGGAGGTACGAGTGTGTGTAACGTGGGGTCATACCTTGCAATTATCCAAAGTTTTGCCTCATATTTTCGGTTTGTTTCTTATTAAATTGTGATGTTCTTCATGTTTCACTGTTGCAGTCTCACCTGTGGATTATCCGTGCTGTGGTAGCCCTCGGCCAGCCCGAATACCAGAGTCAATGTTTTTCTGCGTCAGTTGCTGTCACTTGTGGACTGACGTCAGGTCGTCAATGCTATAAAGCAAGGCAGCCGACGCCCTTACATCAGTCTTTCTTGCCAGGGAGCCTGTAGCAGAAGCAGTTCGCAGGTGTGCTGGTCGGTCACAACCAGAGCTCGGATTACAGCTGAAAACGTCTAAAGTTAACTATCCCATTGGGGATCCTTTTTTCTTGCACTAACCGATGTCTGAAAAAGTTAACAACTGTCTCGCCTGTAGAAAGCAGATCCCACACAGAGACTTCCATTCATACTGTGTCACTTGTTTAGGCCCAGACCACGACATCCCCCATTGCTGGTTCTGTGCCCTATTTAACGCGAGAACGATTCATCATAGCGCTCTTATTGTAGATAGGTATTTTCATCCTCCATCTTCTCAAATGGCGTCCATCAGCCAACGATCCGTAGACATTCTGAAAAAACATAGGGATAAAGATAGAGACAGACCACACAAGGCTAAGCCTTCCAACAACTCTACCGCTAAGCAGGTCATGAGTTCTCTGGAATTCAGTGAGGCATTTTTGCAGCTCCTGATGCCCGATACGATATCTATGTAGGCCTCTACCGAGACGCTTTCAGAGTCCAGTATGCCACAGGAATCTTCTTTGCCTTCCGAGCCTTTGGTTGTCTCTGCCTCTGTTGTGTCCGGAGCCACGACACAGGCACCAGCTTCTGAGGAGGCCTTTCACACTAACGATTCTAGATAGAAAACGACATCTTCTCATCCGACTACCTTTTCTATCAGACCAGTGGATAGTCTTAGGCATAGAAGCCAGGCCACCCATAGAAAATCTGCCTCTAGCCACCATTTTATTCCTGCTCCACCACCCAAAGCCCAAATGCTTAAGATGGCGGAGGATCTTATCTTCCTTATCAGGGGCAGTCAGGCCACAACTTCTAAAAGGAAAAGACACTCTTCTCCTGAACTAATGACAGAGCAAGATTCTGAGGAATCTGATTATTCAGATTTTGAAGAGGAACAGCAACCTCTGACCACTTATGAGTATTCAGATACAGAGGAATCAATTCCTTCTGCCTCCCCACCAGAAGACCTTTCCTTTGGGGAAACCATTCACACCCTCAGGGAACATTTCCACTAGGAATCTCAAGACTTCCCTCAATCTAAGAAAAGGCTAAGAGAGTTTCTAGACCTGCCCCAGCACAGACCCCTAGCCACCCTCCCATCTTAGAAGTGGTGGATGATGTTTTCCATGAATCCAGCTTAGCCCCTGATGCCCTTCCACCTGCTCCCAGTAAACCTGACAGGTATTACAGAGTACCGGATTCTCACAAATACCTGTACAGAAATCCTGCTGCAGACCCAGAGGTCATTACACAGGGACCTAAAGGAGCTAAGACTAGTTCTGCCAACTATCCTATTCCTTCTGACAAGGATTCCAGAGCTCTGGACAGATGGGGTAAAAAAGTATACACCTCTGCAACCTTAGCTATCAGAGCACTCAACTGTCAGCTCCATATGTTAAAATATCAACAACACACTTTGCAACTATTAAAACAAAGTATTTCAACCTTTCCTGACTGTGCCAATTCTAAAGCGTTAGCAGATTTACTGCACTCTACTTGGCAAGTGGCCAAACACTCATTGCCCTGTGGATATGATGCACTAGAAGCCTCAAACAGGGCAACAGTGTCTGGATCTGTCATTAGGAGACATGCATGGTTGAAGGAACAACCTCTCCCTGATCATGTCAAGTCTAAATTAATTGATGCACCCTTGGATAAGGACTGCTTGTTTGGAAAAAAAACAGAAGAGGTGCTTAAAAAGATGGAAGACAAAGCAAAATCAGTGCAAATAGTAAAATATTTCTTTCAGGTTCAACTTCCTAGATTCAGCAGGAATTTTCCCTCTAAGCACTGGTCCTTTCCTGCACCTAGCAGACAGGGGAAGGTAAGCCCCGCAGGGACAGACCTCTCAGGCCCCTATCCCAGGGACAGCAGAGAACCAAACAGTGGACCACTTCCACCCCAAAGGCAGGGAGTTCTAAGCCATCCCTCTATGGCAAGAACTCTCAGTGACTCCCTCTCCCCCCTCTGCCCTCCTTTCACCCACCAAAAGCTAGGAGGAGGGCTGTCCATCTGGCTGTCTGTAACAAAGGACTAATGGGTCTTAAAGTTCATTTTTGAGGGATACAAATTCACATTCAATGAGCTCCCAATTCGCACAGGGTACCCAGACTTGCCTCCAAATCAATGGGCAGAGGAATTACAACAAGTCCAATCTCTCATTTCCCAGGGGGCAGTAGAACCTGTTCCCACAGATCAACAGGCAAAGGCTTTTATTCCAGGCTATTCCTTGTTCCCAGAAAGGAGGGCACTTGGTGCCCCATCCTGGATTTATCCATTCTGAATACCTCCCTAAATTCAAAATGCTAACTTTGCAGCAACTGCTGCCTATGCTGACAAAAAATGCCTGGTTAGTGACCCTAGACCTAAAAAATGCCTACCTCCACATCCCCATAAGGAAATCCTGCAGGAAATTCCTGCACTTCAGAGCAGGCTCACAGTGCTTTCAGATCTCTGCGGTTCCCTTTGGCTTATCTACTGCTCCCAGGGTATTCACAAAATGCTTAGCCCCGGCCATAGCATTTTGCAGACAGAGAAATATACAGATTTACCCTTATCTGGACAACTGCCTCATTCAGGCAGAGTCCAAAGAAAACCTGCTCCAGGACCTCCTCTTTGTTAAAACCCTCCTAACTTCCATAGGGTTCACCATCAACGAGAAAGAATCAAAGCAAACGCATTCAGGAGGATTATTTTCTTGGGAGCACTGCTGGACACAGCATCCAAACGGCTTTCCTATCCCCAGAAAAGCAGAGCTTCCTGCCTCTCTACTTTACCCAGCTGGCATCCAAAAGTCACCTCATGGTGATGAAGTTTCTGCAAGCATTGGGGTACATGGCATCTTACATCCTTCTAATTTGTCTGGCCAGGCTTCACATGAGAAATCTTTAGTGGTATCTAAAGAACCTTTGGTGTCAACACTCACAGCCTCTAGAGACCTCTCTCCCTCTGATCCCCTGTATAAGGTCCGAGTTTCTCTGATGGGCAGGGGCCTGTGCCAAGAACAAGGATCTTCCCTTCATCCTCCTCCCTACTGGGCAGACCATCACCACTGACGCCTCAGACATTGTTTGGGGCGCTCACCTAGCAGGCAGGTGCACCCAAGATATTTGGGATGCCCAGCACCTTCCCTTACATATCAACCAGAAGGAAATGATGGCGGTACAAAGGGCTCTGACATCCTTCCAACCCCATCTCAGGCCAGGGGTCCTTCTTATTAAAACAGACAATACCACAATAATGTGGTACATCAACAAATAGGGAGGGACCCAGTCTTACCCTATGTGCAGGCTAGCCATGAGCCTCTGACTGACAGCCTCCTCCATGGGATTACACCTAATAGCCCATTACCTATCAGGGATCAACAACACCCTGGCAGACCACTTAAGCAGAAACTTACTGGAACCCCATGAAAGTCAGCTCCACAGAAAGATCTTTTTGCAAGTCACTCAGGAGTGGGGAAATCCAGAGGAGGATCTGTTTACTTCGCACCTCAACCACCAGCTAAAAAAATTCTGTACCAGGGAATATCACCACCTAGTGTGGAAGGTGGATTCCTTGACCTTCCCCTGGAACTCCCTCTTTGTGTACGCATTCCCTCCTCTGCCTCTTATCCCCAAGGTACTGATTAAGATAAGGGAAGAGAGACCAAAAGCCATCCTCATTGCTGCAGATTGGCTCAGACAGCATTGGTACCCCTTGCTGCGCAGTCTGACATCACAGCCTCCCAGGCAGCTTCCCCTGATCTCAGACCTCTTGACTCAAGTGGGTGGGGGGAATACTGCACCCAGACTTGCAGACTCTCTGTCAGCATGGCTAATATTCTAAGGGCAACAAGGGGCACCTGTTAAGCAAACAAGTCCTAGACATTATCACAGAGGCCAGAAGGCCCAGCACCAGAAGATCTTGCGCAGGGAAATGGAAAATGTTCTGATCCTGGAGCCAGTCCAGAGGGGCAAGTTCCTCACAACCTTCTGTCCCTTTTATTGTGGACTGTATAGTGGAGTTACTCAATAGTGCCCTCTCCTTCTCTCCTATTAAAATCCACACCTCAGCAATTTCATCTCATTTCTATACAGACCAGCCCCTGTTCTCACATCCTTTGACTAAACAATTCCTTAGAGGGCTTTTAATATCAGATCTCACAGAAGGCCACCCATGCCAGCCTGGTACCTGGATTATGTTTTGGAAAAACTAACCTTACCACCCTTCGAACCTGCTGCTTCAGCAAAACTGAAATACCCCTCCTGGAAGACTGCTTTCCTACTAGCTATCACCTCAGCCAGAAGGTTTCAGAAATTCAAGCACTGATAGCCATTGAGCCCTTCAACATTTTCCATGCAGACATGGTTTCCCTGAGGACTAACCCCTCCTTTATGCCCAAGGTGGTATGTAATGTGACCCTCAACCAGGCCATTCATCTACCCAGCTTCTTCCTTAACCCTCAAAACAAGGGGGAAAGAATTCTGCACTCACTAGACATGTACAGACAGTTCAGATACTACCTGGGCAGTACTAAACCTTTCAGGAAAATGGACCAACTTCTTGTCAGCTTTGCCCTAGGGGCAGAGGTTAAGCCCATTTCCAAGCAAACCATTTCCAAATGGATATCACACTGTATCCATTTCTGTTACAGATTACATGGGAAACACCCCCTAAGTCTATTCATTCCCATTCCACTAGGGCAGCCTCCACTTCCACAGCATTCCTCAGAGGTGTTCCCACCAGGGACATCTTGTAAGCTGCCACCTGGACCTCGGTTCATATCTTTTCAAAGCATTACCACCTTCCTCTTTTCTCTAAGGCTAGGGCAGGGTTTGCTTCTGCAATTTGGCAGGGCTTGCTTACCCATGCCTAGGTCTCTAACTAATCCTTCCACCCCTCTCCGCAGCTTTGGGAATCCTCCCACACGTGATGACTGCAATAGTGAAACACGAAAAACATAGTACAGTTGTGTACACTTACCATAAATGTAGATGTTCAAGTGTATTCATTGTTGCAGTCATGGTTTCCCTCCCTCCTTCCCCCTTATATCCTCTTTCCTTAGGGAGACATAAGCTTCTTAGGGTGGTTTTTAACCACCAGGACCACTTTGCCATATTTCCTTGGGCTTCTGACTGGTTAGGGCAAGAAAAATTGATGTAATGGTGTCAGATGCCTTGCTTTATAGCACTGACGACCTGACGTCAGTCCACAAGTGGCAGCAGGTGACACAGAAAAACATTGACTCTGATATTCGGGCTGGTCGAGGGCTACCACAGCAGGGATAACCCACAGGTGACGACTGCAACAGTGAATACACTTGAACATCTACATTTATGGTAAGTGTACACAATTGTACTTTTTTATGGCAAATCATTGAGGACTGAAGTCAGAAAATAATGGCAGACATTTGAGATTTAGACTTCATATACTTCAGAAAATACAATACTAATGCAAAATTTGCTGTTCTGTCCACTTTATAAGGCGGTAAGGGGTTCTATGTATGTCATACCTCTCAACTGTACAGATTTTCACAGACTGTCCAGATTTTTGCCATATATTTTTGGTCTGTTCCTCATAAAAATTATTTTTTTTTGACAAATCTCTGGGATGAACTAAGGATTAGCGTTGCTAAATAATGACATGCATTTGAGTTTCAGACTTCCTATCCTTCAGAAAATGCATTTTAACACAAATCCTGTTATTCTAGCAAATTTCTAAATCTGTCCTTGGTTTTGGGCCTTTGTCACAAAGATTCTAACAGGCTTTGTCCAGATTTCATGTGCTAAGAGACTGAGGTGTTTGTGTGTGTGTGTGTGTGTGTGTGTGTGTGTGTGTGTGTGTGTGTGTGTGTGTGTGTGTGTGTGTTTGTGTGTGTGTGTGCGCGCGTGTGTGTGTATAAGAGGGAGGTAGCTCTTGAGTGGCCTTTTATGGTTGAAATGTTTTGAACTGGACAGTTTGTCTTTGTCATTATTGGGTCATATGTTTTGTTTCATTGCTTGCTGGAAAAATGTTCAAAACTATAAAATTAAAACACACTCTAACAAGTGGTGCTGCATTATACAAGGGATATAATTCAATTATTATATATTATAATTAATACAATCAGAAACTTAAATCGAAGAAGTTTTGCATGGTCCTAAAAATGTGTGCAAAGGGCCTATGATTTGAAAACAGCCTAAAGGTAAACTTAACCCACCGCAGGCCAGATGCATTTTCTTTGAATGTGGGTTTCAATGCTGTTTCAGTGAATGTGAGTTTCAAAGGTAGAGAATTTTTAATGCTAAGCCTGTTTTCATTGTAAGACTATTGCTTTGTTTAGCAAATGTCTGTCAGTGTTTGTGCTATAAAATAAATAAACAAAACAGAATACAACAACTGATTAACTGGAAACTATGTCATATGGATATAGACAGCAAGATGCAAGTCATAAAAATGTTTTTAGTCCTTTTAGTTTTATATACATGTCAGGCATATTTTTATCAACCAGAGGAAAAGTTGTGGATAGCAATTAATAAAGAGTTGAAGGATTTTATCTGGAAGGGGGAGAGGGCAAGAGTCATGTAGGATAAGCTGATCATTCCAGTAGAACAAGGTGATTTGGGAATACCTGATTTGAAGAAGTATTTTAGAGCTACACTGTTATGGCTCCAATACATACCACAAACAGAAAGCTATAATTCAAAATGAAAAGGGATGATGATGAAATGTGCGAAGCTCAAGAAATAGCGAGAGACTAGGATTTGGGATGCAGATCCTTAAGGAGAATAACAATAATCTTACAGAATATTGTATTCATAAAGTAGCAGAAATTATTTTAAAAACTAAGCCAACACAGGAATGGAGAAAGGAGATTTTGCCGATGGGAATGACTGCAATTAGAGGTACAGAGAAAAGGAAAAAGGGGCTGGAATTTACTGGTGAAAACTAACAAAGGAAATAAGGTATTGTGAGAAAATAATTAGAGAGGGAAAGGTAATAGAATGGGAAGAGGAGAAGCATATATTTGGACTGTAGCCTACAAATTGCCTTTCCCTATCAAGGACTGATATCAGAGTACAGGCAAAGAGAAAGGACTAGGGGGATCCTGAGTGAATGGCCAGCACTGGTAGAGTGTTTTTATAGAATCTAGAACAGAAGCTGCAGTTAAAAAAGGCATAATTAGTAGGGCATGTAAAATATTGCATGATAACAATAGGAATCAATCAGAGGAGGTTAGAAACAATATGCAGCTCCCGAATTTGCAACAAAGTCTAAAATATTTAAGATTTTTGCTTGGAAGTGATTGCAAAGGTATTTTTATACCCCAAGCAGCCTCCAAAGAATGTTTCCTCAGGTAGATTAAAAATGTAGGAGACGAGATGGGGAAGAAAGTGGTAATTGGGAACATACTGGGCTGGGAAGCGGTAAATGGGAACAACTGAGAATAAAGAAAAAAAGGAGACATTTTATTCAGCTGCTTATATTTTTTTAATTTGTGTTTCTTCCTACTACTCTGTTATTTCATCTTTGCTTTTTCCTGCTACTTTCTGCTTGTTCTCTAAAGTGTTCTACTACATCTATTCTGTTGCATTTATTACTGCTTGTTTATAGCCTGTCTAAATTGTTAAGTGCTATTCTTAAGTGTTATTCTAAGCTCTTAGTTTTGGTTTAAGCACTTGGGCTTTAGGCCCACCCCTTAGCTCTCCCTGACCTTTCTCCCTCAGATTCTAACAAATATGGATGGACAATTTCCTACAGTTTCTCCTGCCAGTCTGGTTGATATGGGCATACTGAGACAGTGTAGCAATTGCCTCATGTACACGGACAACCATCTACTACTACCACCTAGGAATACAATTTGTGAGAGATGCAATTACATTAGGAACCTAGGGTCCAAGCTATCTCCCCCTCAAGCCAGTATATCTGGCACTGTAAAGGTTGGCAACACATTCACTACACCTCAAACACCACACACACCTGCACAACACATACCTACATATGCGGAGGTCCTCCACATAAACATACCCAAACAAAGGAGACCTCTAAAACAAAAACACACAAGATCTCCGCAGCCCTCCACATCACATACCACACATAGTCCACACACCTGTGCCTCACAGCCACTAAGGTTTCACCATAAACTCAATGTATTAGTCATAGGAGGCTCCATTGTGAGACGCACAGAAGTGCCTCTCACCAGGCTGGATAAGGAGAAAGTCACTGTTAGTTGTCTGTCAGGTGCCAGAATCCACCATATCACATACGCACTCAAGTCTCTCAACAACAGCTACTGTTATGACTCTGTCATAGTCCATGGTGTAAATGACTTGAGATGTACCTCTCTGGACTATATGAAGAGAGACATGATTGAGCTCACAGATTATATGTCCCAGGCAAGTATGTCCCTAGCCTTAAGCAGCATTCTGCCGTCACCAAGAATGATACCTCAGTAAAACAGAAAACGATTAACTTTAACACTTGGTTTAGTTTCTGGTGTCATTCCAGGGGGATCCAGTGCCTGACATCCTGGGAAGATATGATCAACAGACCACGATTCTTTGCCAGAGATGACCTGCATCCGTCTCACCTGGGCTTCAGGATTCTGGCAAAGGCTCTTGCCTCCCCTGTAGTGGCTTTTTTAGGAAAAGTAATGAGGTAAAAACTACCAACATAAACATTTCAACAAAACACAAATTAAAGGTCGTGCTGCTAAACACTAGTAATCTAAACCTGAAACTGCACTCATTGCAAGCATTCCTAACCCTGGTAAATGCTGACATCTGTGCAGTCACAGAAACCTGGTTCAAAGCTGCAGAGGGCACTCCGTCCTTACCTGGTTACTCATCCTATCATACATTCAGACCCCCAAACTGTGGGAAGTAAAGCCAAAGGAGGTGGACTATCAATATACATTAAAGACATACACACCTCCAGGCTGGTCAAACAGTATGATGCACAGGAGACACTCCAGGTGTAGTTAACCATTGACAAGACCCTTATTCAAATCATGGCTAGCTAGCTACTGGCCCCCACATCTGACTCAAGATTTCCAATCTGCCTATTTAAGATTCAACCCTTTACCCTGATTGACTTTAACTTCCCAAACATAGATTGGAAAAACTACTCATGCCAGAACACAAATGCCCAGAGATTCCTTGATTTTGTCAATGCAAATACCTTGGAACATTTAGTTGATACCCCCAAAAGGGGTGATAATCATCCTCCCTGGTAAGATCCGACCACAAAGTGGTCACTTTCTAAGTCACCATCTCCCGCAACCCCCCCCCCCCCCCTCTAGCTAGGATCAAACATAAAAACTTCTCCAAAGCTGATTACAGCCTCCTAAGGGATGGTATAAACAGCTTCACAGCCCCCTCCCCCTCTGTAGGAACTGGCACCAATATCCAAAACTACACCAAAGCACTATACAAGCATTTATATAGATGCATGAAATAAGGAATATCCGACAAGAGTACATCATCATCCTCCGCAAGGAAGAGTAAACCTGTCTGGTGGACATCTGCAATAAATAAACTCTATAACAAAAGGAAAAAATTGCTGTCCAAGACTAAGAAGGAGCAGGTGCCCAATTGGAAGCAATGGTTCCTTAGCTTGAACAAGACAATAAGAGCACTAGTGAAATCCTCCAATGCAAACTTCGAGTCCAAATTGGCCACATGTACTAGAGACAATCTTAAGACCTTCTTCACATATGTCCAGAACCTCAAAGGAAGCACTCAGATCTGTTCAGGATTGGTGGTCAAGGACAACACATATACAAATGCCGTAGATATAGCAAACTTGCTGCCTGACATATTCAGTGAAAACTTTACCCCTCTGCCCCCCATCAGTAACACCCTAGTGCCTGCCCCTTCTCCTTATATCTAGGGAACAGGTCATCACTGCTCTCTCGAAGGCAAAAATTACAGCCTTAATGAGACCCAATAACATCCCAGGTTGTATCCTACGTGATCTCAGGCAGGCACTTGCAGCACCATTAGGCACCCTATTCAACCAAACCATGAGTACTGGCTTCATCCCAACTGAGTGGAGGATAGTCATTGTCATCCCTTGACACAAAGGTGGAGCATCCACCCATCAGGGAAATTATAGACCCATCAGCCTAACTAGCCTGATCTACAAGGCCATGGAATGGATTTTAATGGACCTCATTAACAAGGACATTGGCAACCTCCAAACACTGGATCCCACACAGTTTGGGTTCTTCAAGGGGTGGTCATATCTGCTAATTTGGTCAACTTCTTTGAGAAAGTCACCAATGCCATGAATGAGGGGAAAACTGTGCACGCCACCTACCTTGACCTGGCCAAAGCCTTTGACAATATCCCCCACTTGGGTATAATAGATAAAATCTCTCAACTAATCAACCCATCATGAATTCAATATACATCAATCCATATGTTACCAGATGAGTAGCAAACTGGCTCACTGATAGAACCCACATAGTCAAAACAGGGAAAGCCACCTCAAGCAGGAGACCCGTAACAAGTGGCGTACCCCAGGGTTTGGTCTTGGGGCCTCTGTTATTTGGGATATACTTTTCTGAGGTGCAGGCCAAAACCAGTGGGCTATGGCTGACCAAGTTTGCAGATAACTACAAGCTGGGTGCTGTCATCAATTCCCTTAGTGATGTGGACATCCTCCAACAAGGTCTCACTCAGACAAATGACTGATGCCAGAAACATGGCCTCAAACTGAATTCCAAAAAATGCATCATCATCCCCTCCACTCATGTAACCCACACACTCAGCCTCAGCCTGGTCTGTGACATAGGTTCATAGATTCATAGGTTCATAGACTGGTACTAGGCTAACTGCCCTTATGAGCCATTTTAAACCTAGCCAATTATCCCTTGTGAGACTCAAACCCTGCACCTTGTGTTTGCAAGACAAACACCTTAACCATTAGGCCACCCTCCCAACCCTCAACAAGACTTGTTAGCAGGACAGATTTGTGTCCCAGAGACTCCCCCGATCTATGGAATAGACTCCCTCTCCACATCAAGCAGAGTACCTCTTTACCCCTTTTTAAGCTAAACCTCAGATTGATGCTAAAAATAGCTAGTTGTAGCTAGAACTAGCCAGTTTTTTTTTTTAGTATCAGCACTCAAAACTGTTTCATTGTGCTCAGCACTTGCTTAGAACTCATTGTAACCACTAAATAAACTACAAATTACTACAGCACTCGACTTTCCTCACTTGTCAATAGGAAAACAGTTCTTAGTATTTTAATTAATAAGCACCTATCCAGGCATGTCCATGGGTCAGCTCCTGGTGTTTTCTCCTGTCCACCTGATGAATCTGGGCATCTTGGGGCAATGTAGCAATTGCCTCATGTACCAACAACCCTGTCCTCCTACCACCCAGCACTACAACCTGTGAGAGATGCACTTACATAGCCAAACTGGAAGCCAAGCTGTCTCCAGCCAAGACTGGACTAGACAGTCAAGAGGAGAAGGTTAACACCTGTACCACACCACACTCAACACATAGTCCTTCAAAACCCACACTACCAAAATCCACACACAGAAACACAAAGCACACACCCACATTCTCAGAGGCTCTCAATAAAAATCTGCCCAAGCAACAGAGACCTTCCAAGCTTAAATGCAGACAACCACCACCCCCCAACACTACCCAAATGACACATAACCCACAGAATCAGTGTGCCACTCAACCTTAGCCCATAAAGCAAAACAACATACACAACACACTAGTCAATAGGTGACTCTGTAGTCAGGCACACTGATGTCCCACTCACCAGGCTAAACAAGGAGAAAGTTACTGTCAGCTGCCTGTCAGGTGCCAGAATCTGCCACATAACACACACACTCAGGTCACTCCACAACAAGTACAAATATGACTCTGTCAATGTCCATGTTGGTGTGAATGACCTGAGATGTACCTCCCTGGACTACATGAAAAGAGACATGGAGGAGCTCTTGGATCTTGTAGCCCAGGCAGGTATGAACCCAGCCCTGAGTAGCATCCTGCCATCACCTAGAATGATACCACAGTACAAGGACAAAATGATTGACCTCAACAATTGGCTAAGCTTCTGGTGTCATTCTAAGGGGATCCAGTATCTGTCTGCTTGGGACGACATGGTCGACAGACCACGATGCTTTGCCAGAGATGTCCTGCACCTGTCAGCCATGTCAGACTCCAAACCAGTTACAAGTGGCATCCCACAAGGCTCAGTCCTGGGACCTCTCTTGTTCGGTATATATTTCTCAGAGGTACAGGCCAACACGGAAGGACTGTGGCTGACCAAGTTCACAGATGACTGCAAACTAGGCGCCATAATCGACTCTCCAGCCGACACAAGCATCCTACAAAAGGGCCTCATAGAAACAGACAACTGGTGCCAGAGCCATGGCCTCAAGCTAAACGCCAAAACGTGTATAGTCATCCCCTTTGGCAAAAACAAAGTGCCCACAAATTACCACATAGGTGGTAATCCATTAAATCTGGAAGAAGTAATTAGGGACCTGGGGACCCAAGTTGATAGCAATCTCTCATTTGAAAACCACGTGGCCAAAGTGATTAGAAAAACATTTTATATAGCCCACCTAATCATGAAGGGATTCACATCTAGATCAGGGGAGGTCATCATGCCTCTTTACTCATCCCTCATCAGGCCCATAATTGAGTACAACGCCCCTTTTGGGATGTACCTTACCAGACACCTGCAGCAACTGGAAAGACCCCAAAAGTACCTCACCAAGAGGATCAAAGGGCTCAAACAGATGCCATATGCTGCCCGGTTAAAGAAACTCCAACTCTACTCAGTGGCATACCACCTGCTCAGAGGCGATCTGTGCCTGACGTATAAAGCCATGTCCAACCCGGAATTAATGGACATGCTGCACCTCAGAAAATCTAAATCCCATCGAGCTACGCTTCGAGACTTGAACCTCAGCACTGAAATAAATAGGACATGCTGGAGGGACAGATTCATAACCCAGAGGCTCCCTTCACTCTGGAATAAAATCCCAGTCCAGGTTAGGCAGAGTCCCTCATTGACTCTCTTCAAGAGGAATCTTGATGAGTGGATGGGAGATCGTAGGTTTACCCGGGGTATCACTTCTGTGTCACTGTTAGACAGAGGCACAGTATACTAACCTCGAAAAAGGGCATAGCAAAATTCATTTAAAATGGGTAGCGAAAGCCAAACACACTCTGGCTAGGCTTATAAATGCCCTAGGGCAGATAGCCTAGTATGAACCTATGAACCATGCAGACAGAAAATAGAGGTACGACTGCTGAATCTTACACAAATGCACTGTATAAGCACATACACGAGTGCATGGATCGTGCCATCCCCAACAGAACCAAGACGCTATCCTCCAAAAAAATGAAGCCAATCTGGTGGTCCCCTGCCAGAAAACAAACTCTACAACAGAAGGAAGAAGCTGTTGCAAAAAAAAGTAAAATCCCAAGATTGGAGGAACTCCGTGGTCAGCCTCCGCAAGAAGCTGAGATCCATCATAAAATCCTCCAAAGCCAGTTATGAAAATAAAATAACCACTGATTCCAAAGACAACCACAAAGAATTCTACAGCTATGTCAAGAATCTCAGTGGCAACACTCATATCTGCTCTGAGCTACAGCACAATGGCACTAAATATACAGAACCAACCGATATTGCCAACATCCTGGCAGATAGGTTCAGTGCTAACTTTACCCCCCTCTCACCCTCCAAAGGGCTGATCGTAATACCAGAAGAATGCAAAGCCCCTGTAATCACAGATGAACAAGTAAAGACCGCACTCTGCTAAGCCAAGAACACAGCATCCATGGGACCAGACATCCCAGGTTGCGTACTGCACGAACTACAGAATGAACTGGCACCCCACCTAAGTACCATGTTCAATCATAGCCTCACTTCAGGCTATGTGCCTTCTGAATGGTGCACAGTGACGGTTATCCCACTCCACAAAGGGGATGCCACCATGGACCCCAGAAGCTACCACCCCAGTAGCCTGATGAGCCTGGTCTGCAAGGCCATGGAACGTATCATCCTGGAGCTTATAAACAAAGACATAGTTAACCTCCAAACCCTGGACCCCACTCAGTTTTGGGTTTGTAAAAGGTAGGTCATGTCTACTAAACCTGATTGACTTCTTTGAAGCAATCACTAGAGCCATAGACGAGGGCAAGGTAGTGCACACAGCCTATCTTGACCTCACCAAGGCTTTCAATACCATCCCCCACTCTGGAATTATAGATAAACTCACTAAACTGGGCATAAATCCCAGTGTTACAAGATGGGTGGCTAACTGGCTCACTGACAGAACCCATACAGAAAAAGTAGCCGACTCCAAGTCCGACTTCAGACCAGTGATGAGTGGAGTACCACAGGATTCATTCCTGGGTCCTCTCCTGTTCAGCATCTACTTCTGTGAAGTGCAGGCCAACACAAAAGGTCTTTGGCTAACAAAGTTATCAGATGACTGCAAACTGTGAGCTATAATAGAATCATCTAATGATGTAGACATTCTACAAAAGAGCCTCACAGAGACAGATGCTTGGTGTCAAAGTCATGGCCTCAAGCTCAATGCCAAGAAGTGCATTGTCACCCCCTTTGGGAAAAACTTGGTACCCATGAACTACTACATAGGTGGTAGCTCACGAAATACTGAAAGTGTGATTAGAGACCTCAGGACACAGGTGGACAGTAGTCTCTCCTTTGCTAACCACATTGCTACAGTAGTCAGGAAGTCCTTCTACGTGGCACACCTCATCACAAAAGGGTTCTCCTCTAGAAAAAAGGAGGTCATTGTTCCTCTGTACTCATCCCTCATCAGACCCATTATAGAGTACAATGCCCCGTTTGCCATGCATCTCAAAAGACACCTACAACACTTGGAAAAGCCACAGAAATACCTCACTAAGAGGATTACCAGCCTCAAACAGATGCCATATGCAGACTGTCTAAAAAAACTCCAGTTCTACTCTGTCACATATCGCCTACTCAGAGGTGATCTCTGCCTAACATACAAAGCTATGTCAAACCCAGAGCTGTTGGACATGCAACACTTAATGAAATCCCATTCTCTCTGAACCACATGCTCCAGGGACCTAAACCTTGTCACCACAATAAACAGAACATGCTGGAAGGATAGATTTCTGTCCCAGAGACTTCCCATACTCTGGAACAAACTACCCATTCATGTCAAGCAAAGCTCCACATTGGCCCTCTTTAAGAAAAATCTTGACGACTGGATGGGGAATAGAAAATCCCCCCCGGGGATCACTTCTGTGGCACTGCTTGACAGAGGCACAGGAAAATAATTTTCTTGGGTGTCGAAAGCCAGGAAACCTTTTTGGCTAGGCTTATATAGGCCCCAGGACTGATAGCCTAGTACCTACCTATGAACCTATATCTGGATGGGAAACAGAAAATATACCCCTGGAATTCCACCCATGTCCCTGCTGGACAGAGGCATTGGGTGCTGATTTTATTAAACATGGGTTAAACTCTTGGCTAAGATTATAAGGGCCTCAGGGCCAATAGCCTAGTAACCTCCTATGATCCTATAATCCTATGATATTTTGTGGGGGTGCAATGAGTTGGCAGACTTTAAAATTTCCCTGCAGACTGCTCTTGTCAGAAATACTGGGCGAGGAAATAAGCGTAACTAAGGAAATGATTGTTTGAACTCTGATAGTCGTCATCATCAACTCCCTTGTTCTCATTTTTTATACGGGGTCAGATTGTCATGTCAGCCGCTTCCATCTCTCTGTATTCACTGCCCCTCTTCTACCTTCTTTGACACTCATGCCTGACTATCACAGGTGTTCTCTCACAAAATATGTCCACTTCTATCCACCTCTTTGCTGGATGTTTCTGTACCACAACAGTACACCTTACTTTTCAGCTTCTTTGACATTCTTCTGTCATAGACTACACCTGACACTCTGCCAGTTGGCTGCAGTCCCTCTGATTCTAGATTTGACCTCCTCATTCAGACTTCCCTTCTCCTCAACAACCCCTCAAGGATACTTAAACCTGTTAACCTGTTCCACTGTTTTCCCATCTATCTCAGTTCTTAGCTTCTTCTGATTTCCCCATTTGTGGTTGCCATCACAGCTGCCTTAATCTGTACTCAGTTGTATTGCACGTGCCTTCAGTTTTGCCTTCTCTTCCCCTCTCCTTTACTGACGTCCTTGAGCAGAGTCTGCCTGTAATGCCACATTATCTTCATAAAGCAACTTTGTTGATCTGTCCCTTTTGACCTGTTTGCTTTTGTAGTCCATCACCAGTATGAAGAGCAGTGGGCTCAGAGCTGAACCCTGATGAACAACCGCTCCCACCGGGAACCCCTTTGTCAGACCAAACACTGTTTGTACTTGACTCATTGGGTCCTTGTACATAGCTGGCACTAATTCTACTACTGTTTCTAAGACTTCAAACCACAGCGTTAGTGCCCAAATCTGCTTTCTTGGGGCTTTGTCATATGCTTTCTCCAAGCCTCAGAATGTTCAGTTGAACTCTTTCCTCATCTGCAGCTTCTTCTCAGCTATCTGTTTCACTGCAAACATTGGGTCAGTTGTGCTGCATCCTTGTCTGAATCCGAACTGCTCATCTCCCATCTTACTTTCAACTACTCTGCTTATTTATCAGTCACCCTTTCCAGGGCTTTCATGCAGTGTGACAGGGGTTTGATACCTCTGTACTGCCTACAGTTGTAAATGCTGCCCTTTGTTCTAGCACACTGGCACTATTATGCTTATTCCCTAGTCATTTGGGATATGCCTTCATCTCCATACTACTATGAGTACTGTCAGGAGCCATTTCTTCCCATCTCACCCAAAATCGTTATCATATCTGCTATGACTTCATCTGTGCCTGCTGTTTTCCCTGAGTTCATTTTCCTTGGTGCTGTTCTTACTTTTTCTAGGATGGACTCCTCCTCTTCTGTCATTGTAGTCTGTGTCTGGGGGCAGTACAGCTTCTATGGGGTTTTCTTCATTCAGAAGCTGCTGGAAGTAGTCCTTCCATCTGTCTTTGATGTCCTGTGGACTGGTGAGCAAGATGTTACTGGCATCCTTTATGAAGGGTGTCTGACCACCTTGTTTATCTTTCTGCCTTTGCCTTGCAACCTGATTTAGTTTCTTTGTGCCATCTACTGAGTCACTTTCCAGAAACTGTAGAGAGCCTCTGATGCCTAGTTCTTTGCTATTGCAACTCCTTTCTTACTCTCTTTGTTAGACAACCAGTATTCCTTAATAGCCTGCTCCATCTTTTCTATCTCCCACTTTTTCCTGCACTCCTTCTTTCTTTTGATGACATACTGGACTTCTACATTCCACCACCAGCTCTCTTTATGTACCTTATTTCCATACCTGGCTCAGCCTCATACCTGTTCTGTCGTCATCACACATGCTGTTTTGAGGTGCTGCCATTCTTCTTCAACTCCTTGTATTTCCTCCTCTTTTTGGGGTGCTAGAGCCCTGAGTAGTTCCCTAAACTGTTGTGCTTTCTCTTCAGTCAGCTTCCAGATATTCAGCCTGGTCTCTGTTGACCTTAGAGCCTTCTCTGACCACTGCTTGCAGCTGATTGTGGCAACCAGTGGTATATGCTGGAGGCTGACTGTTTCACAGGAAATGACTTTGTAATCACTGATTCTACCCCAGTGACCTTTCCTTACTAAGAGGAAGTCTACCTGAGCTGCATGTTGGCCATTCTTGTATGTGATCTTCTGACTGTCTTTCTGAACCATGTGTTGGCTACTGTCAAGCCATTTGACTGGCAGAAGTCTAGAATGGCCTCTCCTTCTTTATTCCTCTTGCCCCACCCATGTGGACTCAGATAGGCCTCATATCCTTTTCTATCTGTCCCAATATGTGCATTCAAGTCACCCATTATCAACACCAATTCATGCTGTTCTGCTTTATCTAGTAGTCCTGCAAATGCTGTCTGAATGTACTGTTTTCCTTCCTATCACAACCTTGCTGTAGGTCATATCCTGAGATTATGAATACTGTTCTATCATTACACTGGAGTCTGATTGCCATGAGTCTGTCACTAATTCTAATGACATAAAATGTCTTAACCACAGCGAAATGTGGAACCAACAGCTTTATTGCATAAACGCAGTTACACCACAATAGCGTTTTCGTCTTCTATTATACTTTCTCAGATGCAAAACGGATTTACCAAGCTGTGACTTCCTTTTATACCACACACAATACATACAGTTATTTATTCAACCAATAAAAATCAATGCTTTAAAATCATTCCGTTCCTTAAAATGAAATACATTTAAAAAAACTCATGTTGACAAGTATAAACTAATATAAACTAATCAATTAACATTTGCACTTTACAGAATATGCACACCAACAGTGAATAATAAACTACTTATATTGAATAAAAGTCTTGTATTATGTTAAGACTATATAACATTTATAATATATAAATATTAAATAAATAAGTATATGTATACATGTATGAAAATCATATAAAAATGTATATAGAAATGTATGAAAATGTATAAAAATGTATAAAAAAATATTACATATATATATATATATATATATATAAACATCCCAACTACGCCAATAAATGTTCAGGCTTTAACCTACTATTTTTTATTGCTAAGATTTTTTACAATTTATTTATAATTTAGTAGCTCTCATCTTTAAAATGGGTACTATAGATAGATGTTCATTAATTCCTGGGTGCTTATTAGCCTCCAACATCAACTGCCAAAAAAGCTCCCTCACATCTATTCTTGTTTCCCATGCACCACCCCTAGGGTCAGGGACTATCTTTTCCAAAACCAAAAATGTCCACTTAGAATTTTTGCAATCCAGTGTATGCTTATATAATGCGTTATTGTGATCTTGTATCCTTACAGCATTCATATGTTCGTACACCCTCCTCTTTAATTTACGTGTGGTCTTGCCCATTTTCATACATTTCTATATACATTTTTTTATATGATTTTCATACATGTATACATATATTTATTTAATATTTATATATTATAAATTTTATATATTCTTAACATAATACAAGACTTTCATTCAATATAAGTAGTTTATTATTCACTGTTGGTGTGCATATTCTGTAACGTGCAAATGTTAATTGATTAGTTTATATTAGTTTATACTTGTCAACATGAGTTTTTTTAAATGTATTTCATTTTAAGGAACGGAATGATTTTAAAGCATTGATTTTTATTGGTTGAATAAATAATTATATGTATTGTGTGTGGTATAAAAGGAAGTCACAGCTTGGTAAATCCATTTTGCATCTGTGGAAGTATAATAGAAGACAAAAACACTATTGTGGTGTAGTTGCATTTATGCAATAAAGCTGTTGGTTCCACATTTCGCTGTGGTTAAGACATTTTATTTTCAACCTCTTAGAGTGCCAGGACTGTGTTGGTTTTGTTTACTTGTTACTTTGGACACTCTTTTCTTCTGTTCCATTTTGGTAATTCTGATTACATCCCTCACTGCCAGAATTCTGAAGCCTCACACAATTCCCACACCATTTGTTTCATAGACTCATAGATTCATAGATCGGTACTAGGCTGACTGCCCTTGTTGGACATTTTAAGCCTAGCCAGTTACCCCATGTGAGAATCAAACCTTGAACCTTGTGTCTGTAAGGTAAACATCTTAAACATTATGTCAACCTTTAAACCCTTATGCCAACTTCTAAACCCAAATTTGAGAATCAAACCCCGTACCTTGTGTCTGTCAGATAAGGACCTTTACCACTGTACCAACACACACTACCACTGTCCTCCTCCTGAGTGGTATACTCTGGATTCCAAGCCAAGTGTCTTTAATGTACTGTCCACCTTCTTTACCATCATATCATCCATTTCCAAGCTCCATCCTGTCAGTGACCCTACATTGAGTGTAGTAATTCTTAGTTCATGTTTGGAAGGTGGATTGGTTTTATACCAGTTTTTGCTCAACAGAGCTATCCCAAGTAACGAAAGTTGGCAGCTGGATGTCAACAGGCCAGTAGGTTATTTACCCAGGGCTGCATTGCACAGACTGGCCAAAGGGGCACAAGCATCCCTTCCACCTTTAGCATCGGTCGCTGACATAGGTTGGAGTAGGCCCAGTCCTCAACCCACTTATCACAGTCAAATACCCATGCCCATTTGGCAACGAGTCAATACGACCGAATCACTTAAAGACATATTTTACACCATCAAGTGGCTACATCTGCAACAATAAATAATAAACAGCCCATGATTCATGTTCCCCAATATTCAGGATACAGCACATCAATCTCTACAACTCTTTCCCCTGTAGAGTTTGTGCTGTGGCCCATAGCTCCGATCTTTGGTGAGTTTGAAATGGAAACACTTGGCATGTTTTTGGGAGGAGGGAGGAAACCCACAGATATGCATGGAGAAAATGCAAACTCCGAGGAAGCAGTGGCTGGAGATCAGGATCAAACCTTGTACCTTCTTCAGTAGTGATACAGAACTGGAATTGCCTAGAAATAGCAAGGCCTTTCTGAGTTTAATTCTGGTGGCAACCAAAAACGCAATTACTTGAATATGGAAATCAAAGTCTAAAGCAATCAAAGTAGTCAATAAAGTAACAAAGTTAGATGAACTGGAAGTGCGATCTTTAGAAATTACTTAGAATAAATGGAAAATGTGGGAACAATACATGCAGAATAATATTTTGGGGGAGGAATGAGGTTTAAGGGAAGGCAGAAATGAATGAGCCATGAAATGTTTGATTGACAACGACTGTATAGAAGATTATATGTGGTGTATAATGTTTGCAACTGAAAATATGTCAGTGCGGTTTGTTTTCATTTACATAAATGTATGATTGCCTTTGTCATAAGTGATAACTCAATAAAGACGATTCTTGTTTAAATAAATAAATAAACTATTCTGTGATGCTGCTGCCGCAGTAGACCCAAAAAAGTCTACCTCTTTGAAACTGTCACCCATTGTTCCAGAACCCATTTTTGCACATGGGGTTGGGGTGTCACTTCAACAATGGCAATCATCTAGATCCAAGGTTTACATCACCAGGTGGCTAGCCCTGATGCAACTGTTCTTCCATACCATCCACTCTCATGCATATTCATACCCATGTCCAGTTTAGAGTGTCCAATCCACCTGTCTTTGAAATGGTGGAGGAAACCGGAGAAGCGCCTGTAGGAAACCCACGCAAACATAAGGAAATTCAGATTCTGCACAGAAGGCAAACCAGCCAAGAATCAAACCAGGGAACCTCTTCCTGTGAGGCAACACTGCAATCTGCTGCACTTATGAGCCACCATCATAGTCATACTAAAAACAAATGAAAGTCATGCTTACTTTTCATCCAGAACACATCGACTCATGAAGTCATTTACTACATACTAACAACAAACAAAAGTCACTGCCTACCTTCCATCCAGAACGCATTGATTCATGGAGTTAGTTGCTACATACTAAAAACAAATGAAAGTCCATCGATTCATGGAGTTAGTTACTACATACTAAAAACAAATGAAAGTCACTGCCTACCTTCCATCCAGAACACATCAATTCATGGAGTCGTTTACTAGATTTATTTTATTTGTTAATCTTAATGCAGAATTGGTCCAAAGGAACCTGTTTCAAAGTTCAGCCCCAAAGGGTAAAAGAAAAAAGAAAACAAAAAGCATTCAAGAGAAAAACATAAACTTTACAAGCAGGCTCTATGAAATGATTTATAGTAAAAATAACATGCCAGAAACTGTTGAAATATATTAATGATGAAAAAAGAATTGAACAGTAATGGTGACAGAAAAGTGAGGAAAAGATGAAAGCAGAAAAAAGAGGGATAATAAGTGGGTAGCGGGTAGAGCAAGTAAAACGTAAAGTTAGAAAAGTGAAGAAGGGGGGGGGAGGGAAAGATAAGTCAAACAGAAAGAAAGGAAAGAAAGCAAGTAGGCAGCTTACAGGCAGAGTCAGTCCATATGCACAAACATTACCTGGACTGTACCCATCATTATAGGGCAATGTCTACCTTCAGGTGAGCAAAACATGTTATGTCCATCACACTATCGTAATCTGCTAACAGACATAGTTCGATAACCCCAGAAAACAACATCAAGTATACATACATGTATATGTGTATATGTTAAATTTTCACACTCATTTACCCATATACTACTACATAATGACCAGTGCCCCTCACCATATATATCTCATACACATTTACCCAGATACAGCTACATAATGACCAGTGTCCCTCACCATACAGATCTCACACACATTTACCCACATACTGCTACATAATGACCAGTGCCCCTCACCATATAGATCTCACACACATTTACCCAGATACTGCTACATAATGACCAGTGTCCCTCACCATACAGATCTCACACACATTTACCCACATACTGCTACATAATGACCAGTGCCCCTCACCATATAGATCTCACACACATTTACCCAGATACTGCTACATAATGACCAGTGCCCCTCACCATATATATCTCCTACACATTTACCCAGATACTGCTACATAATGACCAGTGTCCCTCACCATACAGATCTCACACACATTTACCCATATACTGCTACATAATGACCAGTGCCCCTCACCATATATATCTTATACACATTTACCCAGATACTGCTACATAATGACCAGTGTCCCTCACCATACAGATCTCACACACATTTACCCAGATACTGCTACATAATGACCAATGCCCCTCACCATATATATCTCATACACATTTACCCAGATTCTGCTACATAATGACCAGTGTCCCTCACCATACAGATCTCACACACATTTACCCACATACTGCTACATAATGACCAGTGCCCCTCACCATATAGATCTCACACACATTTACCCAGATAACTGCTACATAATGACCAGTGCCCCTCACCATATAGAGCTCACACACATTTACCCAGATACTGCTACATAATGACCAGTGCCCCTCACCATATAGATCTCACACACATTTACCCAGATACTGCTACATAATGACCAGTGTCCCTTACCATATAGATCTCACACACATTTACCCAGATACTGCTACATAATGACCAGTGCCCCTCACCATATATATCTCATACACATTTACCCAGATACTGCTACATAATGACCAGTGTCCCTCAACATATATATCTCACACACACATTTACCCAGATACTGCTACATAATGACCAGTGCCCCTCACCATATATATCAAACACACATTTACCCAGATACTGCTACATAATGACCAGTGTCCCTCAACATATATATCTCACACACATTAACCCAGATACTGCTACATAATGACCAGTGTCACTCAACATATATATCTCGCACACATTTACCCAGATACTGCTACATAATGACCAGTGCCCCTCACCAAATATATCTCACACGCATTTATCCAGATACTGCTACATAAAGACCAGTGTCCCTCAACATATATAACTCACACACATTTACCCAGATACTGCTACATAATGACCAGTGCCCCTCACCATATAGATCTCACACACATTTACCCAGATACTGCCACATAATGACCAGTGCCCCTCACCATATATATCTCACACACATTTACCCAGATACTGCTACATAATGACCAGTGCCCCTCACCATATATATCTCACACACATTTACCCAGATACTGATACATAACGACCAGGGCCCCTCACCCAATACCTTAATCTTTTCATATACTACAAAGACAGACCTCAAATCAAGCAACAAAAGTCTCATCCATAAAAACAGGACACCCAGTACAGCTCTTGGCTGCTGCTACCTTATTAGCAAGTGTAATATGATTCCACTTGAAAGTGGATTAGCCGTAACATAAACCTTATTAAAAAACTACACAAAGACTACCTTAATATGCCCACACAGCACAGCTTATGTGGGTTTGCCTAATTATTTCTGCACTAGCTTTAGAAGGTGTGTATGTGTGTGTGTGTGTGTGTGTGTGTGTGTGTGTGTGTGTGTGTGTGTGTGTGTGTGTCTGTACATGTAAAAATTTAATAATTTTATTTTCTCTGTTTGTTAACAGTGTAGGCCCACTACACCTATGTATTTTTTCAGTGGTGTCCTGGAGCATTTTCTGATTAAGTGACCTGCTTGGAGTTATGCAGTAGGCAAATGGAGATGGAAAGAACCTAACCCTGTACCCTTGACAACAAGAGGCAGCTAATTAACTCATCAGAGTCTTGGTCCATTTGTAAATACTGTCTTTGCATACATGCACTCATAAACACACACACAGACACACAGACACACACACACACACACACACACACACACAGACACACACACACACACACACACACACACACACACACACACACACACACACACACACACACACGCTCACATACACACACACACGCACACACATTTGTTTTACTATTTCAAAATTTACTTAGTTTCTTTTCATTGTTTTTCTATTTATTTGTTAGGTACAATTATCTAGTTACCCATTCCCATGCCTGCTGTTTACAATAGTAGCTAATCTTAAATCTTACATCTTGAACTGCATCTGTTCCTTGGCCATTGTTAACTCCCTCTCTTTTAAATACTTTTCTCTATCCCTACACTTATTTTTCCTCATTTTGCAGGTTTCCATGCTACTTCCAGTGTGCCACATTTGTCATCTAAGTTTCCAATCAGGCATCTGTAATCTTTTTGTTATACAGTATGTTACACTGTAGCCCATAAAACTCTATATGTACATAGACAGGTGCCTCGGCTCATTCAACTTTAATCTTTTTGTTGTACAATATGTTACACTGTAGCCCATAAACTGTATATGTAAATACACAGGAACATCAGCTCAGTCATCTGTAATCTTTTTGTTATACAGTATGTTACACTGTAGCCCATAAAACTGTATATGTAAATACACAGGTATATAGGTATCTTACACTGTAGAGCAAACCAAATCCTATGCAAGGGGGAATGCACGGTCCAAACCACGTATCAAAATCACCAAATAGACCAGCAAGGCAGAACGGAGTTCAATATTCATTTATTTTTGTACTAAAACAAACTAGTTTCGGCAAAAGCAGCCTTCTTCAGTGTAGGACAGTACAGTGAAGTTCCTTGTCCTCATCCATTTAAATACAAACCATCAGCCAATAAGGCAAATAAGCTCATCAATATTAATGAGATGAAAAAAAATTTTATAATCACAATATACAGAGTGTGACACTTCAGTGAAAAACAGTGATAATATAGGACATAACAACCATAGTTAAGGTAAAGGAATAAACTGAGAATAATATGGTATATCATATATATGTAAAAACATATATAGTTTTTGGCCATAAGCAACATCTGTTACACAAATATTTATCCATACAAACAATGGTAATTTCACATATCGACTACCTATATTATATTAATTCAGCAGCCCAGACCCCCCATACCAAAATTGTTGCTGATTAGCAAAATTTTTGTAATCACAAAATGCAAGATGTAACACTTCAATGAAGAGCAGTGAGAATAGAGGACCTAACAACCATAAATAGATGTAAGGGAATAAAATAAACTTGGAATAGTGTGGTATAACATATATATGTAAATACATATATGGTTTTATGACCATAAACAACATCCGCTAAACAAATATTTATCCATACAAACAGTAATAATTTCACGTCAACTACCTATATTATATTAATTCAGCAACCCAGACCCCCCATACCAAAGTTGCTGCTGATTAGCAAACCCATATAGCTGGGTGTCATGAACAGGAATCAGGCTAGACATAGCAAAGATACATATATATCATTTGCATACGCAAATATATAGTAATTCTTGATATCAAAATAACCCAAACCTTAACAACAAAATAGGTCAACAGGGTTATTAAGACATGGACATAATCTCCTATAAGTGATCATTTAAACCCGGATGGAACAAACCCCCCAGGGTTGTAATCCAATATTTTTCTTTTTGATCCAATAAACCATGCCAACCTTGTTTGTTAGTTCTATCTCCAGAGATGCGATAAATGACCATAAAACTAAATTTGGCCTGTGGATGTTTGCGTGTATGTTGATATAGGGCACTAGTCTCCTTATGGTTCCTGACATTACTACGATGTTCATTCATTCTGTATCTTAATGCTCTGGAAGTTTGTTGGATCAAACAGGTAGTTGACATGTGAAATTATTACTGTTTGTATGGATAAATATTTGTTTAGCGGATGTTGTTTATGGTCATAAAACCATATATGTATTTACATATATATGTTATACCACACTATTCCAAGTTTATTTTATTCCCTTACATCTATTTATGGTTGTTAGGTCCTCTATTCTCACTGCTCTTCATTGAAGTGTTACATCTTGCATTTTGTGATTACAAAAATTTTGCTAATCAGCAACAATTTTGGTATGGGGGGTCTGGGCTGCTGAATTAATATAATATAGGTAGTCGATATGTGAAATTACCATTGTTTGTATGGATAAATATTTGTGTAACAGATGTTGCTTATGGCCAAAAAACTATATATGTTTTTACATATATATGATATACCATATTATTCTCAGTTTATTCCTTTACCTTAACTATGGTTGTTATGTCCTATATTATCACTGTTTTTCACTGAAGTGTCACACTCTGTATATTGTGATTATAAAAATTTTTTTCATCTCATTAATATTGATGAGCTTATTTGCCTTATTGGCTGATGGTTTGTATTTAAATGGATGAGGACAAGGAACTTGACTGTACTGTCCTACACTGAAGAAGGCTGTTTTTGCCGAAACTAGTTTGTTTTAGTACAAAAATAAATGAATATTGAACTCCGTTCTGCCTTGCTGGTCTATTTGGTGATTTTTATCTTACACTGTAGCCCATAAAATTGTATATGTACATGGACAGGCGCATCGGCTCACTCATCTGTAATCTTTTTGTTATACAGTATGCGACAGTGTAGCCCATAAAACTGTATATGTACATACACAGGTGCATCGGCTCAGTCATCTGTAATCTTTTTGTTGTACAGTATGTTACAGTGTAGCCCATAAAACTGTATATGTACATACACAGGCGCATCGGCTCAGTCATCTGTAATCTTTTTGTTATACAGTATATTACACTGTAGCCCATAAAACCATATATGTACATACATAGGTGCCTCAGCTCGTTCATTGGTAATTTTTTTGTTATACAGTATGTTACACTGTAGCCCATAAAATTGTATATGCACATACACAGGTGCCTCAGCTCATTCACCTGTAATCTTTTTGTTAAACAACATGTTGCACTGTAGCCCATAAAACTGTATATGTACATACACATGTGCCTCAACTCATTCATCTGTAATCTTTTTGTTATAAAGTATGTCACACTGTAGCCCATTAAACTGTATATGTACATATACAGGTGCCTCAGCTCAGTCATCTGTAATATTTTTGTTTTACAGTATTTTACACTGTAGCCCATAAAACTGTATATGTACATACACAGGCACATAGGCTCATTCATCTGTATTATTTTTGTTATACAGTACGTTACAGTGTAGCCTATAAAACTGATTATGTACATAAACAGGTGCCTCAGCTCATTCATCTGTAATCTTTTTGTTGTACAGTATGTTACAGCGTAGCCAATAAAACTGTATATGTACATAAACCGGCACATCGGCTCATTCATCTGTAATCCTTTTGTTATACTTACAGTGTAGCCCATACAACTGTATATGTACATACACAGGTGCATCAGTTCATTCACCTGTAATCTTTTTGTTATACAGTATGTTACACTGTAGCCAATAAAACTGTATATATAATTACACAGGTGCCTCAGCTCGTTCATCTGTAATCTTTTTGTTATACAGAATGTTACAGTATAGCCCATAAAACTGTATATGTAAATACACAAGTATATAGGTTCATTCATCTGTAATGTTTTTGTAATACAGTATCTTACGCTGTAGCCCATAAAAATGTATATGTTCCTGGACATGCGCATCGGCTCACTCATCTGTAATCTTTTTGTTATGCAGTATGTTACAGTGCAGTCCATAAAACTGTATATGTACATACACAGATGCCTCAGCTCATTCATCTGTAATCTTTTTGTTATACAGTATGTTACAGTGTTGCCCGTAAAACTGTATGTGTACATACACAGGTGCCTCGGCTCATTCATCTGTAATCTTTTTGTTATACAGTATGTTGCACTGTAGCCCATAAAACTGTGTATGTACATACACAGGTGCCTCAGCTCATTCATCTGTATTATTTTTGTTATACAGTATGTTGCACTGTAGCCCATAAAACTGTATATGTACATAGACAGGTGCCTCGGCTCATTCAACTTTAATCTTTTTGTTGTACAATATGTTACACTGTAGCCCATAAACTGTATATGTAAATACACAGGAACATCAGCTCAGTCATCTGTAATCTTTTTGTTATACAGTATGTTACACTGTAGCCAATAAAACTGCATATGTACATACACAGGCGCATCGGATCAGTCATCTGCAATCTTTTTGTTATACAATATGTTACACTGTAGCCCATAAAACTGTATATGTAAATACACAGGTATATAGGTATCTTACACTGTAGCCCATAAAATTGTATATGTACATGGACAGGTGCATCGGCTCACTCATCTGTAATCTTTTTGTTATACAGTATGCGACAGTGTAGCCCATAAAACTGTATATGTACATACACAGGTGCATCGGCTCAGTCATCTGTAATCTTTTTGTTGTACAGTATGTTACAGTGTAGCCCATAAAACTGTATATGTACATACACAGGCTCATCGGCTCAGTCATCTGTAATCTTTTTGTTATACAGTATATTACACTGTAGCCCATAAAACCATATATGTACATACATAGGTGCCTCAGCTCGTTCATTGGTAATTTTTTTGTTATACAGTATGTTACACTGTAGCCCATAAAATTGTATATGCACATACACAGGTGCCTCAGTTCATTCACCTGTAATCTTTTTGTTAAACAACATGTTGCACTGTAGCCCATAAAACTGTATATGTACATACACATGTGCCTCAACTCATTCATCTGTAATCTTTTTGTTATACAGTATGTCACACTGTAGCCCGTTAAACTGTATATGTACATATACAGGTGCCTCAGCTCAGTCATCTGTAATATTTTTGTTTTACAGTATTTTACACTGTAGCCCATAAAACTGTATATGTACATACACAGGCACATAGGCTCATTCATCTGTATTATTTTTGTTATACAGTATGTTACAGTGTAGCCCATAAAACTGTATATGTACATACACAGGCACATAGGCTCATTCATCTGTATTATTTTTGTTATACAGTACGTTACAGTGTAGCCTATAAAACTGATTATGTACATAAACAGGTGCCTCAGCTCATTCATCTGTAATCTTTTTGTTGTACAGTATGTTACAGCGTAGCCAATAAAACTGTATATGTACATAAACCGGCACATCGGCTCATTCATCTGTAATCCTTTTGTTATACTTACAGTGTAGCCCATAAAACTGTATATGTACATACACAGGTGCATCAGTTCATTCACCTGTCATCTTTTTGTTATACAGTATGTTACACTGTAGCCAATAAAACTGTATATATAATTACACAGGTGCCTCAGCTCGTTCATCTGTAATCTTTTTGTTATACAGTATGTTACAGTATAGCCCATAAAACTGTATATGTAAATACACAAGTATATAGGTTTATTCATCTATAATGTTTTTGTAATACAGTATCTTACGCTGTAGCCCATAAAAATGTATATGTTCCTGGACATGCGCATCGGCTCACTCATCTGTAATCTTTTTGTTATGCAGTATGTTACAGTGCAGTCCATAAAACTGTATATGTACATACACAGATGCCTCAGCTCATTCATCTGTAATCTTTTTGTTATACAGTATGTTACAGTGTTGCCCGTAAAACTGTATGTGTACATACACAGGTGCCTCAGCTCATTCATCTGTAATCTTTTTGTTATACAGTATGTTACAGTGTATCCCATAAAACTGTGTATGTACATACACAGGTGCCTCAGCTCATTCATCTGTAATCTTTTTATTATACAATATGTTACACTGTAGCCCATAAAACTGTATATGTACATGCATAGGTGCCTCATCTCAGTCATCTGTAATATTTCTGTTATACACTATGTTACATTGTAGCCCATAAAACTATATATGTACATAAACAGGTACAGCGGTTCATTCATCTGTAATGTTTTGTAATACAGTATGTTACACTGTAGCCCATAAAAGTGTATATGTACATACACAGGTGCATTGGCTCAATCATCTGTAATCTTTTTTGTTATACATTATGTTACAGTGTAGCCCCTAAAACTGTATGTGTACATACACAGGTGAATCAGCTCAGTCATCTGTAATCATTTTGTTATACAGTATGTTATAGTGTTGCCCGTAAAACTGTATATATACGTACACAAGTGCATTGGCTCATTCATCTGTAATCATTTTGTTATACAGTATGTTACAGTGTAGCCTGTAAAACTCTATAGGTACATACACAGGTGAATCAGCTCAGTTATCTGTAATCTTTTTGTTATACAGTATGTTACAGTGTAGCCCATAAAACTGCATATGAATATACACAGGCGCACTGGCTCATTCATCTGTAATCTTTTTGTTATACAGTATATTACAGTGTAGCCCATAAAACTGCATATGTACATACACAAGCCCATCGGCTCATTCGGCTGTAATCTTTTTGTTATACAGTATGTTACAGTGTAGCCCGTAAAACTGTATATGTACATGCACAGGTGCCTCAGCTCATTCCACTGTAATCTTTTTGTTATACAGTATGTTACAGTGTAGCCCAACAAACTGTATGTGTACATACACGGGTGCCTCAGCTCATTCATCTGTAATCTTTCAGTTATACAGTATGTTACAGTGTATCCCATATGTACATACACAGATGCCTCAGCTCATTCAACTCTAATCTTTTTGTTATACAGTATGTTACAGTGTAGCCCATAAAACTGTGTATGTACATACACAGGTGCCTCAGCTCATTCATCTGTAATCTTTTTATTATACAATATGTTACACTATAGCCCATAAAACTGAATATGTACATACACGAGTGCCTCAGTTCAGTCATCTGTAATATTTTTGTTTTACAGTATGTTACACTGTAGCCCATAAAACTGTATATGTACATACACAGGAGCATTGGCTCATTCATCTGTAATCTTTTTGTTATACAATATGTTACAGTGTAGCCCAACAAACTGTTTATCTACATACACAGATGCCTCAGCTCATTCATCTGTAATCTTTTTGTTATACAGTATGTTACACTGTAGCCCGTAAAACTGTATATGTACATACACAGGTGCCTCAGCTCATTCATCTGTAGTCTTTTTGTTATACAGTATGTTTCACTGTAGCCCATAAAGCTGTACATGTACATACACAGGTGCACCGGCTCACTCATCTGTAATCTTTTTGTAATACAGTATGTTACACTGTAGCACGTAAAACTGTATATGTACATACACAGCGGCATCGGCTCATTCATCTGTAATCTTTTTGTTATACAGTATGTTACAGTGTAGCCCGTAAAACTGTATATGTATATAAACAGCCACATCAGCTCATTCATCTGTAATCTTTTTGTTATACAGTACGTTACAGTGTTGCCCATAAAACTGTATATGTACATAAACAGCCGCATCAGCTCATTCATCTGTAATCTTTTTGTTATGCAGTATGTTACAGTGTAGCCCATTAAACTGTAAATGAACATACACAGGTGCATCGGTTCATTCATCTATAATCTTTTTGTAATACAGTATGTTACACTGTACCCCATAAAACTGTATATGTACATACAAAGGTGCATTGGCTCATTCATCTGTAATCTTTTTGTTATACATTATGTTACAGTGTAGCCCCTAAAACTGTATGTGTACATACACAGGTGCATCGGCTCATTTATCTGTAATCTTTTTGTTATACAATATGTTACAGCATAGCCCGTAAAACTCTATAGATACATACACAGGTGAATCAGCTCAGTCATCTGTAATCGTTTTGTTATACAGTATGCTACAGTGTAGCCCATAAAACTGTATATGTACATACACAGGCCCATCAGTTGATTAATCTGTAATCTTTCAGTTATATAGTATGTTACACTGTAGCCCATAAAACTTTATATCTACATACACAGGTGCATTGGCTCATTCATCTGTAATCTTTTTGTTATACAGTATGTTACAGTGTAGCCCATAAAATTGTATATGTACATACACAGATGCCTCAGCTCATTCATCTGTAATCTTTTTGTTATACAGTACATTACAGTGTAGCCAATAAAACTGTATATGTACATAAACCGGCACATCAGTTCATTCATCTGTAATCCTTTTGTTATACTTACAGTGTAGCTCATAAAACTGTATATGTACATACACAGGTGCATTGGTTCATTCGCCTGTAATCTTTTTGTTATACAGTATGTTACACTGTAGCCCATAAAACTGTATATATAATTGCACAGGTGCCTCAGCTCGTTCATCTGTAATCTTTTTGTTATACAGTATGTTACAGTATAGCCCATAAAACTGTATATGTAAATACACAAGTATATAGGTTCATTCATCTGTAATGTTTTTGTAATACAGTATCTTACGCTGTAGCCCATAAAATTGTATATGTTCCTGGACATGCGCATTGGCTCACTCATCTGTAATCTTTTTGTTATGCAGTATGTTACAGTGCAGTCCATAAAACTGTATATGTACATACACAGATGCCTCAGCTCATTCATCTGTAATCTTTTTGTTATACAATATGTTACAGTGTTGCCCGTAAAACTTTATGTGTACATACACAGGTGCCTCAGCTCATTCATCTGTAATCTTTTTGTTATACAGTATGTTACACTGTTGCCCGTAAAACTGTATGTGTACATACACAGGTGCCTCAGCTCATTCATTTGTAATCTTTTTGTTATACAGTATGTTGCACTGTAGCCCATAAACCTGTACATGTACATAAACAGGTGCACTGGCTCACTCATCTGTAATCTTTTTGTAATACAGTATGTTACACTGTAGCCCTTAAAAATTTATATGTACATACACAGGTGCATCAACTCATTCATCTGTAATCTTTTTTGTTATACAGTATGTTACAGTGTAGCCCCTAAAACTGTATGTGTACATACACAGCCGCATCGGCTCATTCATCTGTAATCTTTTTGTTATACAGTATGTTACAGTGTAGCCCTTAAAAATGTATATGTACATACACAGGTGCATCAACTCATTCATCTGTAATCTTTTTTGTTATACAGTATGTTACAGTGTAGCCCCTAAAACTGTATGTGTACATACACAGGTGAATCAGCTCAGTCATCTGTAATCTCTTTGTTATACAGTATGTTATAGTGTTGCCCGTAAAACTGTATATATACGTACACAAGTGCATTGGCTCATTCATCTGTAATCCTTTTGTTATATAGTATGTTACAGTGTAGCCCGTAAAACTGTATATATACATACTCATGTGCATCGGCTCACTCATCTGTAATCTTTTTGTTATATAGTATGTTACAGTGTAGCCTGTAAAACTGTATATGTACATACACAGGTGCCTCAGCTCATTCATCTGTAATCTTTTTTTTATACAGTATGTTACAGTGTAGCCCGTAAAACTGTATATATACATACACAGGCTCCACAGCTCATTCATCTGTAATCTTTTTGTTATACAGTATGTTAGACTGTAGGCCGTAAAACTGTATATGTACAAACACAGGTGCATCGGCTCATTCATCTGTAATCTTTTTTTATATAGTATGTTACAGTGTAGCCCATAAACTGTATGTGTACATACACAGGCGCATCAGCTCATTCGTCTGTAATCTTTTTTGTTATACAATATGTTACAGTGTAGCCCGTAAAACTGCATATATACATAAACAGGTGCATCGGCTATCTCATCTGTAATCTTTTTGTTATACAGTATGTTACACTGTAGCCTATAAAACTGTATATGTACATACACAGGTGCCTCAACTCATTCATCTGTAATCTTTTTGTTATACAGTATGTTACAGTGTTGCCTGTAAAACTGTATATATACAAACACAGGTGCATTGGCTCACTCATCTGTAATCTTTTTGTCATACATGTACGTACACAGGCACATCGGCTCAAT
The DNA here is from genome assembly GCF_019279795.1 of Protopterus annectens. Lineage (NCBI taxonomy): Eukaryota > Metazoa > Chordata > Ceratodontiformes > Protopteridae > Protopterus > Protopterus annectens. The sequence continues at coordinate 708,035,320 of NC_056736.1, forward strand.
GATCTGTAATCTTTTTGTTATAAAGTATGGTAGATTGTAGTCCATAAAACTGCATATGTACATGCACAGGCGCATTTGCTCATTCATCTGTAATCTTTTTGTTATACAGTATGTTAAAGTGCAGCCTGCAAAAATGTATATGTACATACACAGGTGCATCGGTTCATTCATCTGTAATCTTTTTGTTATACAGTATGTTACACTGTAGCCTATAAAACTGTATATGTACATACACGGGTGCCTCAGCTCATTCATCTGAAATCTTTTTGTTATACAGTATGTTACAGTGTAGCCAAAAAAAGTGTATGTGTACATACACGGGTTCCCCATCTCATTCATCTGTAATCTTTCGTTTATACAGTATGTTACACTGTAGGGCATAAAACTCTATATATACATAGACAGGTGCCTCAGCTGATTCATTTGTAATCTTTTTGTTATACAACATGTTACACTGTACATACACAGGCGCATTGTCTCATTCATCTGTAATATTTTTGTTAAATAGTATGTTACAGTGTAGCCCATAAAACTCTACATGTACATACACAGGTGAATCGGCTCAGTCATCTGTAATCATTTTGTTATACAGTATGTTAGATTGTAGTCCATAAAACTGTATATGTACATGCACAGGCGCATTTGCTCATTCATCTGTAATCTTTTTGTTATACAGCATGTGACAGTGTAGCCCATAAAACTGTGTATGTACATACACAGGTGCCTCAGCTCATTCATCTGAAATCTTTTTGTTATACAGTATGTTACACTGTAGCCCATAAAACTGTATGTGTACATAAACAAGTGCATCGGTTCATTCATCTTTAATCTTTTTGTAATATAATATGGTACACTGTAGCCCATAAAACTGTATATGTACATATATAGGTGCAGTGGCTCATTCATCTGTAATCTTTTTGTTATACATTATGTTACAGTGTAGCCCATAAAACTCTATAGGTACATACACAGGTGAATTAGCTCAGTCATCTGTAATCTTTTTGTTATACAGTATGTTAAAGTGCAGCCTGTAAAACTGTATATGTACATACACAGGTGCATCGGTTCATTCATCTGTAATCTTTTTCTAATGCAGTATGTTACACTGTAGCCCGAAAAACTGTATATGTACATATATAGGTGCAGTGGCTCATTCATCTGTAATCTTTTTGTTATACATTATGTTACAGTGTAGCCCATAAAACTCTATAGGTACATACACGGGTGAATCAGCTCAGTCATCTGTAATCTTTTTGTTATACAGTATGTTACAGTGTAGCCCGTAAAACTGTATAAGTACATACACAGATGCCTCAGCTCATTCATCTGTAATCTTTTTGTTGTACAGTATATTACACTGTAGCCCATAAAACTGTATATGTACATAAACAGGTGCCTCAGCTCATTCATCTGTAATCTTTTTGTTGTACAGTATGTTACAGTGTAGCCCATAAAACTGTATATGTACATAAACAGGTGCATCGGCTTATTTTTGTAATACTTACAGTGTAGCCCATAAAACTGTATATGTACATACACAGGAGCATCAGTTCATTCATCTCTAATCTTTTTGTTATACAGTATGTTACAGTGTAGCCCATAAAACTGTATATGTACATACACAGGCGCATCGGCTCAGTCATCTGTAATCTTTTTGTAATACAATATGTTACACTGCAGCCCATAAAACCATATATGTACATACACAGGTGCCTCAGCTCATTCATCTGTAATCTTTTTGTTATACAGTATGTTACAGTGTAGCCCATAAAACTGTATATATAAATACACAAGTATATAGGATGTTTATCGTGTTTAACTGTTGCAGTCATTACACTTGGGTTATCCTGCTGGCAGGCTACCCGCAGTCGGCCTGAATTCCAAAGTCTTGGTCTGGAGTCGGTTGCTGTCGCCTCTTCCCTGACATCAGTGCACCACGGGTATAAAAGATGCAGCCAATGCCATTTTCTTCAGTCCTTCTTGCTGCGCAGTGCCCGAAGCAAAACCAGTTTGCAAGTGCCGGTCGGCCGACTCCTGAGATTTTCAAAATCAAATTTCAGTTCCGAAGTCTTCATTAAAGCTACGTACCACATTGGGGAAACTTTTTTCTTGCTCCAGACCGATGTCAGAAAAAGTTAACGATTGTATTTCTTGTGGGAAGCAAATACCTCATAAGGATTTTCATTCTTACTGTATTCCTTGCCTAGGCCCTGATCACAACATTGCTAGCTGTCAGTTTTGCGCTAGATTTAACCAATGCACTATTAAGCGTCGGTACGATTTTGCCTTTCATTACTTTGGCCGAAGATTCAATTATATAATGCCGTCGGAACAACCGATGACCAGAGTTTATAAAAAGCACAAGGAAAAGGACAGGCATCCGAGGTCCAAAACCAACAACAAGGCTTCCACTAAGCCAGTCGCCGGTTTGCCAGTTCTCAGTGAGGCGCTTTCGCAGCCCCTGACACCCGCTACCTCAGAGCCACAGGCTGCTGCCAATTCCCACTTGGAGCCAGTTAGGCCTCTGGATACTCACGGTATTGGACACTCAGAAACTATTCCCTCAGATGGGTCCGGAGCCGCTGAGCAGGCATCGGCTTCTGAGGGTGTTTTCAGACCTACACAGTTATATGTAAAACCTTCCTCAGCTTCCAAAGCAAAGACTAAAGCAGCTCTAAAGACAAAGAAACAAGTACAGCATTCTCCTGGACAGACTTCCATGCCTAAAAAACAGATGCTCAAAATGGCTGAAGACCTAATTACCTTGATCAGGGGTTCCCATCCCCCTCCTGAGGCCTAGGCAAGAGACAGAATATGAATCTTCAGATCAGGTTTCCATTTCCTCTGACTCCTCTTCTGAGCAGGAATATAGTATTCCTCTTCCTTCATATGAGGATTCTGATGCTGAAGAATCTATTCCTTCAGCCTCTCCTCCTGAGGATTTTTCTTTTGGGGAAACCCTGCATACCATGAGGGAGCACTTCCACTGGGAGAGCCAAGACTACTCAAATCAAAGAAAAGGCTTAGAGATTTTCTTTTACTGCCTCAGCACAGGTCCCTTGCTATTCCCCCTGTGTTAGACATTGTAGATGATGTATTTTCAGAGTCCGGCCTTTCTCCTGACTCTTTACCCCCTGCCCCTGTAAAACCAGACAGATACTACAGGGTTCCAGGCTCACATAAATTTCTTTATAAAAGCCCTGCTGCTGATCCAGAAACTATTTCTCAGGGTCCCAAAGGGGTCAAGGCTTCTACTGCAAAAAACCCTATCCCCTCTGACAGGGATTCTAGGGCACTAGACAGATGGGGGAAAAAAGTTTACACTTCTGCTACTTTGGCTGTGAGGGCTTTAAATTGTCCATTTCTTATGCTTAAATATTAGCAATACTTAATGTCACTGCTAAAACAGAAAATGTTGGCAAATTCTGATTGTGCAGAAAATAAGGAAATGCAGGATTTATTGCATGCAGCTGAACAAGTGGGAAAGCATACATTGCAATGTGATTTTGATTCTCTAGGGGCCTCTTGCAGGGCCGCAGTTACGGGTTCTGTCATTAGGAGTCATGCTTGGTTAAAGGAACAGATTCTACCTGATCATGTTAAGGCAAAATTACTAGATGCTCCATTACAGCATGATACTTTATTTGGTGTCAAAGCAGAGGAGGTATTGAAGAAAATGGAGGACAAAGCGAAATCTATGCAAACAGTAAAGGATTTCTTACAGGTACAGCCACCCAGATTTAGCAGGAACTGCCCTACAAAGAATTGGTCCTTTCCAGTGTCAGACAGACCACAAAGAGGCAGATACAGATGCCCTCGAGGCAGATCCCAGCCCCAGGGCTCATACAGGCCTAAACAGTGGGGCGCCTCTACCTCCAAAAGCGGAGAAGACAAATCACAACCATACAGGAAACAGTCCCAATGACTTTCCTCTGCCAGCACCAAGCACTTATCTTTTGGCAGCCCCCTTAGTGGGAAAACTAGCACTTTTTTCTCAAAACTGGCACATGATCACCCAGGACAAATGGGTCTTGAATATAGTGTCCCAGGGCTACAAGTTCCACTTTCACACCCTGCCAAGGGCAAAAGGTATGCAAGACCTGCCACACAATCAATGGGCAGAGGCACAAAAAAAAGTTTCATCCCTCATGGACATGAGGGCCATTCAGCGAGTACCACAGCAAGAGCAGGGACAAGGATTTTACTCACAACCTTTCTTGGTACCCAGAAAGGACAAAGCCTGGAGGCCAGTACTGGACCTGTCTGTTCTAAATACATTTATGGACGTTCCAAAATTCAAAATGTTGACTTTGCAGCAGCTTCTGCCCATGCTGGGCAAGAAGGCTTGGCTTGTAACTTTGGACCTAAAAGAGGCATACCTGCCTGTACCAATCAGACAATCTTGCAGAAGATACCTCAGATTCATAGCTGGCTCAATGCACTACCAATTCTCTGCACTGCCCTTTGGCTTATCTACTGCACCCAGGGTCTTCACAAAATGCCTGGCACCAGTAATTGCATATTGCAGACAAAGAGGAATTCAAATATATCCTTACTTGGACGATTGCCTTATTCAAGCAGAGAACAAGGACATTCTACTAGAGCACCTGGCGTTTGTAAAAAGATTATTGATTTTCCTAGGGTACACAGTAAACCAAAAGAAATCAAAATTAGTACCCTCTTAAGAGATAATATTCCTGGGTGCAAGCTTAAATACAACTGCCCAGATGGCTTATCTCATGCCAGACAAACAAAGGCAACTGACTTCTTACTTCACAATGTTGGCAACAAAGACCCAGTTATCTGCAAGAAACATTCTGCAGGCTTTGGGCTTCATGGCATCCTGCATTCTGCTAATTCCATATGCCAGACTGCATATGAGGAAACTACAATGGTATCTAAAAAGCATTTGGACTCAACATTGCCACAGCCTGGAAACATTGATTACCCTCATTCCTTGCCTTCAACAGGAGTTTCGATGGTGGACACAGTCCTGTCACCTCAACAAGGGACAGCCATTCAATCTACCCACAGCCAGGCAGTCAATGACAACAGGTGCTTCAGATTATGCCTGGGGGGCCCACATGGCAGGAAAATGTATTCAGGGCACATGGCCCTCAAGCCAAATGCATCTTCATATAAATCAAAAAGAGATGCTAGCTGTTCAGAATGCCCTGACAGCTTTCAAGGACCTTCTTCATCCAGGACAACTACTGATAAGGATGGACAATACTACAGTCATGTGGTACATAAACAAGCAGGGAGGCACACATTCCTACCCCCTCTGCAGACAAGCCATGACTTTGTGGGACACAGCATTGACTTATCAAGTACATCTGCAAGCACAATTCCTGCCAGGAAAGAAAAATACTCTGGCAGACAAACTAAGCATAAACATTACGGATCCCCACAAGTGGAAACTAGATCCACAAGTCTTCAGCATGATAACAAAGAAATGGGGATGCCCAGACATAGATCTTTTTGCCTGTCCTCACAACTGCCAACTACAGAGATTCTGCACAAGGACTTATCACAAGCAAGCATGGAAAGTGGATGCTCTATCATTCAGCTGGAAAACCCTAACAGTATATGCCTTTACTCCTCTGCCTCTCCTTTCCAAGGTACTCCTAAAGGTCAGACAAGAGAAGACAAAAATGATTCTGATTGCCCCTGACTGGCCCCGCCAGCACTGGTACCCAATCCTAAAGAGCTTGTCTCAAGGCTCAGCCTGGACATTGCCTCTAATTCCTCACTTACTGACCCAACGAAACAATCAGATCCTGCACAGCCAACTCAGGACCCTAAATCTGGCAGCATGGCGAATAATGTAGCCATTCAGAATACACCTCTCTCTAAAGCAGTGATGGATGTTATTTTGGAGGCCAGGAGGCCAAGTACCAGAAAATCTTATGCAGAAAAATGGAAGAGATTCTGTGCTTGGAACCAGGCACAAGGAATTGACATGCTTGTTCCAAATATTCCTCAGATTTTACAATACCTAACTGAGATGCTGGACAAAGGCCTATCCTTCTCATCAATTAAAATCCATGCCTCTGCCATTTCAGCTCATTACAATATGGAACCACCTATTTTTTCTCATCCATTGCTAAGGTAGTACCTCAGAGGGGCCAAAAACATAAGACCTCCAAGGAAAGCACCAATACCTGCATGGGACCGCAATTACGTCTTGGAGAAACTCACACTGCTGCCTTTTGAGCCAGCCAATACAGCTGAAATAAAGTTCTTATCTTGGAAAACAGCTCTGCTCCTAGCAATAACCTTTGTGAGACGAGTCTCAGAGTTACAGGCTCTCATGGCTGTGGAACCTTTTATCATTTTCCATCCAGACAGGGTTTCTCTGAGGACTAACCTGACATTTATGCCTAAGGTAGTGTCCAGTGTGGCCCTTAACCAAACCATTCATTTGCCTACTTTTTATCCAAACCCACAGAATAATGGTGAGAGGCTCCTGCATTCTTTGGACATACACAGACCGCTATGCTTCTACTTGGACAGAACTAAAGCTTTCAGAAAGACTGAGCAACTTTTAGTGGCATATGCTGCAGGATCACAAGGAAAGCCTATCTCAAAGCAGACCATTTCAAAATGGATAGGTTCATAGGTTCATAGATTAGTACTAGGCTAAGTGCCCTTGTGGGCCATTTTAAGCCTATCCAATTGCCCCATGTGAGAATCAAACCCTGCACCTTGTGTCTGTAAGGTAAACGCCTTAACCATTATGACAACCTCCCACCCCTAAAAGTTTGGGACAGGCAGTTTCAAACTCACATACTTCCTACTTAAAGGTAGAAGCCCTACCACTAGACCAAAGAAGATAGGCCACTGCATTCGATTTTGTTATTCACAACATGGCAAATCAATCCCTAAGGGCATTAGGCCACATTCTACCAGAGCAGCAGCCACTTCAGCAGCCTTCCTCAGAGGGGTACCAACCAAAGACATTTTAGAGGCTGCAACTTGGAGTTCAGTCACACTTTCACCAAGCACAACCATTTACCTTTCTACTCTAAATCCAGAGCAGGCTTTGCCACTGCAGTTTTGCAGGGCCTTATAGCCTCTCCTAATCCTATTTAGACCCAGCCACCCTACCTCAGCTTTAGGATTCAACCCAAGTGTAATGACTGCAACAGTGAAACATGATGAACATAGTACAGTTGTGTACCTACCATAAATGTAGATGTTTGAGTGTATTCACTGTTGCAGTCCAGGTTACCCACCCACCATCCCCCTTTTCTTTACTGGGACTTATCTGTACTTCTCTATCCTATACAACCTATGTGGTGTATTTGCTTGCAGATGAAGGAAATGTTTATGTTATTGCATGTATACTTATCGGCATAAAATTTTAGCCTACCAATTTGGGGGCACCTGATATCTGGGGCAAGAAAATCTGAAGAAAATGGTGTTGGCTGCATCTTTTATACCCCTGGCACACTGACGTCAGGGAAGAGGCAACAGCAACCGACACCGGACCAAGACTTTGGAATTCAGGCCAACTGCGGGTAGCCTGCCAGCAGGATAACACAAGTGTAATGACTGCAACAGTGAATACACTCGAACATCTACATTTATGGTAGGTACACAACTGTACTTTCATACATCTGTAATCTTTTTGTAATATAGTATCTTACACTGTAGCCCATAAAACTGTATATGTTCATAGACATGCGCATCGGCTCACTCATCTGTAATCTTTTTGTTATACAGTATGTTACAGTGCAGTCCATAAAACTGTATATGTACATGCACAGGCTCATCGGCTCAAACATCTGTAATCTTTTTGTTATACAGTATGTTACATTGTAGCCCATAAAATTGTATGTGTACCTACACAAGTGCATCAGTTCATTCATCTGTAATCTTTTTGTAATACAGTATGGTACACTGTAGCCCATAAAACTGTATATGTACATACAGAGGTGCCTCAGCTCATTCATCTGTAATCTTTTTGTTATACAATATGTTACAGTGTAGCCCAACAAACTGTATGTGTACATACATGGGTGCCTCAGCTCATTCATCTGTAATCTTTTTGTTATACAGTATATTACACTGTAGCCCATAAAACTGTATATGTACATACACAGGCACATAGGCTCATTCATCTGTATTATTTTTGTTATACAGTATGTTACAGTGTAGCCCGTAAAACTGTATATGTACATAGACAGGCACATAGGCTCATTCATCTGTATTATTTTTGTTATACAGTGTGTTACAGTGTAGCCCATAAAACTGTATATGTACATAAACAGGTGCCTCAGCTCATTCATCTGTAATCCTTTTGTTATACTTACAGTGTAGCCCAAAAAACTGTATATGTACATACACAGCCGCATCGGCTCATTCATCTGTAATCTTTTTGTTATACAGTATGTTACAGTGTAGCCCATAAAACTGTATATGTACTGCCTCAGCTCATTCAACTGTAATCTTTTTGTTATACAGTATGTTACAGTGTAGCCCATAAAACTGTATATGTACATACATAGGTGCATTAGTTCATTCATCTGTATTCTTTTTGTTATACAGTATGTTACAGTTTAGCCCATAAAACTGTATATGTACATACATAGGTGCATTAGTTCATTCATCTGTAATCTTTTTGTAATGCAGTATGTTACACTGTAGCCCATAAATCTGTATATGTACATACACCGGTGCACTGGCTCACTCATTTGTAATATTTTTGCTGTGCAGTATGTTACAGTGCAGCCCATAAAAATGTATATGTTCCTGGACATGCGCATCGGCTCACTCATCTGTAATCTTTTTGTTATACAGTATGTTACAGTGCAGCCCATAAAACTGTATATGTACATACAGAGGCAGATCGGCTCATGCATCTGTAATCTTTTTGTAATACAATATGTTACACTGTAGCTCTTAAACTGTATATGTACATAAACAGGTGCCTCCGCTCATTCATCTGTAATCTTTTTGTTTACAGTATGTTACAGTGTATCCCATAAAACTGTATATGTACATACACAGATGTCTCAGCTCATTCATCTGTAATCTTTTTGTTATACAGTATGTTACAGTGTAGCCCATAAAACTGTATATGTACATACACAGGCGCATCGGCTCATTCATCTGTAATATTTTTGTTATACAGTATGTTACAGTGTAGCCCATAAAACTGTATATGTACATAATCAAGTGCCTCAGCTTATTCAACTGTAATCTTCTTGTTATACAGTATGTTGCAGTGTAGCTCATAAAACTGTACGTGTCCATACACAGGCACATTGGCGCATTCAGATGTTAGTCATTCACATGTAGCTCTGTCAGTCAGATTTATTGTACGAACAATGAACATTCTGAAAGCTTGTATATATATATATATATATATATATATATATATATATATATATATATATATATATATACATATTTATATATATATATATATATATACACACACACACACACATATATATATATATATATATATATATATATATATATATATAAAATGTGAGTTTATATCAACTGCTTGAAAAGACAAATGATCAAATACACAGTACTCAAAAAAGGAGTAAAAACTCAATTTCTCAAAAGCAAAACTTTCTTTTACAATGGGAAAAACTATTCTGCACTCCTCATACCCCAACCCTGCTTCTTAAATATACCAACTTTGAGATCATACCACTACAGTTGAGAGGGGGCAATTCCCACCCTATGGTGTACCAAGTTTCATTCATGAAAAACCATCGGTTTGTGATCTTTACATATTAGATTGCTTCTATCAGTCAGTACTGCATTCGAATATCTGATAGTTCAAACACAAAAAAATGATGTATATGTATATATACATATATATATATATATATATATATATATATATATATATATATATATATATATATAGACAGAGAGAGAGAGAGATATATATATATATATATATATATATATATATATATATATATATATATATATTTTTTTTTTTTTTTTGTGTGTGTGTGTGTGTATGTGTGCATGCATGTGTTTGCACATTCATGTATGAGTTACATTCAAGTAATGTATCACTTAATCACAACTGGTCTAAAAAGTGATCTAATCAAAGCTGAGTTAATGATTTTCTTCATATTTTACCAGTTATAACACTGATAAGGAAAGTTTATGTTTTTGCTGAATGGTACTAATTTTCTTTTAGATTTATATGTAATATTGCAATTTGCTTAATCACAGTGTGTTGGATGGTACAAGCTGTGGGTGTACTTCCAGGATTTTTTTTCTTTCTTCCTCTGTAGTATGACTGTGGAGATATTTAATTTGGGGTGTGGGTGTGGAGGTGCGGAGTGAGGCTTTGCCTCACACATGGGGGGCTTGCCTTTCTGAATTTTTTTCTTAATATTTTTTGAGTTATGGTGCATTAGATGGTCTATTTAGATTAGGTGTACTTAAATTGGGTGTGTTTAGATATGATGAGTTTAGATCAAATTACATAGAAATATATCTATCTGTATATATGTATATATATATATATATATATATATATATATATATATGTCTATATATATATATATATATATATATATATATATATATATATATATATATATATATATATATATATATATAATATATATATATATGTATATAGTCCATATAATTCAACATACCCGCGGTGGTGGTGCTGCAGTAGCGTTGTCGCCTCACAGTAAGACGCTGTCCGGTTCGATTCTCAGCTAGCGCGTCTTCTGCGTGGAGACATGCATGCATGAGCGTACCTTTGTTGAAGGTTGTGCGTCAGGGCTGGTAACTCGGCATGTAAAAATCAACTACCAATCATTAGCGGTCCGGAGTTCCACTGTGGTGACCCCTAACCGGGAAAAGCCGAAAGACACAACAAAGTCCATATAATTCAACCATATGTCCAATAAATCAAACTAACAGCAAAAATGCCATAGTGGAACCCCTCCTGAGCTTTGTTAACTTAAGCATAGTCTAAGGGTATGGTCTCTGAAGCATGGAGAAGTGCTGATGTGATGCCCCATAACAAAGGGGGGGGCTACCCCAGATTCCTGAAACCATATACCTGTTAGCTTGACTAGGCTAATTTGTAAGGCTATGGAACGTGTCTCATCTAGTCTCATAAACTATGAAATCAAAAGCAGTATTCAGTCTTTATTTTTTAATTTTTTCAGACTTACCCTGTTTGAACCATAGCAATTTGGTTTTGTCACAGACAGAACATAACTATAAACTTCACTGTGAAGGTCACGGAGACAGTACACAGTGATCATGATGTCCACACAGCCTGTTTGGATGTCATCAGGATATTTTACCACATCCCCCATGCTGGTATCATAAGTGATGACATTTACATGGTACATCTGATAAAATAGTTGAAACACAGGGAACACATCGCTTAGGTAGCAGGCACCTCCACAGAAAGTAAGAGGGTAACTACCAACATACCTCAGGGCTCAGTGCAGGAGCCCCGCCTCTTTGCCATATACTTCTTTGACCTCTAACCCGTAGATCCAGACCAATGCCTACCTTAATATGTGAATTACTGCAATCTGGCTGTTACTGTCAGATCCAAAACATTACAAGAACTAGTCCACAACAAAGAGTGGTTTATGAAAAAACATTAAAATTAAATGCAAAAAAATTGCAGAGTTTTAACAGTTGGTAAACAACTCTCTCTCCCTCAATGTACATTATAGACAGTAACTCCACTACAAACTGACAGGGTAGTAAAGGGTCTTGGTACTTAGGTCGATAATGCCTTCTCCTTTCACCACCACATAACAGGGTAGTAAGGGGTCTTGGTACTTAGGTCGATAATGCCTTCTCCTTTCACCACCACATAACAGGGTAGTAAGGGGTCTTGGTACTTAGGTCGATAATGCCTTCTCCTTTCATCACCACATAACAGGGTAGTAAGGGGTCTTGGTACTTAAGTCGATAATGCCTTCTCCTTTCACCACCACATAACAGGGTAGTAAGGGGTCTTGGTAATTAGGTCGATAATGCCTTCTCCTTTCATCACCACATAACAGGGTAGTAAGGGGTCTTGGTACTTAGGTCGATAATGCCTTCTCCTTTCACCACCACATAACAGGGTAGTAAGGGGTCTTGGTACTTAGGTCGATAATGCCTTCTCCTTTCACCACCACATAACAGGGTAGTAAGGGGTCTTGGTACTTAGGTCGATAATGCCTTCTCCTTTCATCACCACATAACAGGGTAGTAAGGGGTCTTGGTACTTAGGTCGATAATCTTCTCCTTTCATCACCACATAACAGGGTAGTAAGGGGTCTTGGTACTTAGGTCGATAATGCCTTCTCCTTTCATCACCACATAACAGGGTAGTAAGGGGTCTTGGTACTTAGGTCGATAATGCCTTCTCCTTTCATCACCACATAACAGGGTAGTAAGGGGTCTTGGTACTTAGGTCGATAATCTTCTCCTTTCACCACCACATAACAGGGTAGTAAGGGGTCTTGGTACTTAGGTCGATAATGCCTTCTCCTTTCACCACCACATAACAGGGTAGTAAGGGGTCTTGGTACTTAGGTCGATAATGCCTTCTCCTTTCATCACCACATAACAGGGTAGTAAGGGGTCTTGGTACTTAGGTCGATAATGCCTTCTCCTTTCATCACCACATAACAGGGTAGTAAGGGGTCTTGGTACTTAGGTCGATAATGCCTTCTCCTTTCACCGCCACATAACAGGGTAGTAAGGGGTCTTGGTACTTAGGTCGATAATGCCTTCTCCTTTCACCACCACATAACAGGGTAGTAAGGGGTCTTGGTACTTAGGTCGATAATGCCTTCTCCTTTCACCACCACATAACAGGGTAGTAAGGGGTCTTGGTACTTAGGTCGATAATGCCTTCTCCTTTCACCACCACATAACAACAGTAGACAGAAAATCCTTCTCTTTAGCATAACTAATATCTAAAGGTATGTTTTTTTAGATCAAAAGATGATTCTGCCTGTACCCATCTCTGACTAGGCCACTTATTGAGTGCAATTCCCATTTGGGTATTTATCTACCCAGACACATCAAGCAACTAGAAAGGTCATAGAAGATCTTTAAAAAAGATTACTGGCCTAAACTTCCTTTGTTATCAGAAGAGGTCTGAAGCCCTATCACTACACCTGGTCTCTTACAGGCTATTATGTACAATTTTTGCATCTTGGCAAGGCCAACACCTCCACAAATAGTAGAACTTGGGACGTAAAATCTCTAGAAACATATAACTAAAACCATTTTGGGGACAGATTTATTGCCTAATGTTTAATCCATCTCTGGAATAAATTACCTGTGCAGTTTAACAAATGTGATACCCTTGCATCCTTCAGATAAAACCTTGATGATTGGATGGGTACCCTCATATCAATTCCTGGAGAAACTTGCTTTGGCCTTCTAGACATGGGAGATTACGACATGAGGGTTTGCATTGGCAAGATGCAAAATGGTCTCTAGACCTAACTTGCAGTTGCTGCAATGATCCTATGAACTTGTATACTTATGAAACTGAATGTATGACTGAGACAACCTGTAAACTGCTCAGAAATAAAGCTGTCTGTAGTGTAATGCATTTCATTTGGACTAGTATTACAGCAGAGTTGAACAAACTTCTTAGAATCTGAGAAACTGCAGCTGTTATGACCTACTTTGCCAAAAGTACTGCTGTGAGCTACTTTTATCAGAGTAGTAGTGTGGAAAGCAAAACTCCTGGGGACCAGGGAAGAGTTTTTTATAATTTAGTCATTTGTGGCAGCCAGAATAGGTTACCTACGATGTGATGAAAACCTCACACATTGAGATGTGAACCAGAAGTCAGAAATAATTTGCTCTCAGATTCCATGCAGTCATTTGCTGTGCACTATTTGTTCCACATTTCTTTTTTCCATTTTTATTTGGACAGCCTAACAGCCTGGGATTAACGTCACCTGCCATACCTAGCACTAATCTGATGGATGTTGATGAAAGAAAAGCTATTTGCTCATTAGTTTTCTCAGCAGTTAATTGATTTAATTTGCTTGAAGTTATTGAACTAGGATTCAGAAGTGGGAGTGCTGCAGTTTCAAATGTTTCAAAATGCAAAATCTACAACTCAGTATGTAACACAGTTATGGAAATTGCAGGATAGTATAAACAGAAAACAGCCATAGAAGAACTGCAGTGTGGTGTTATACAAAATGCAGCTGCAAGGAATAAAAGTTACAGAAGAGTATAATATTTTTATGGTTGTGTGAGGTACTGTTTTTTTTTTTTTTTGATGCTTGAGAAAATGTTGCTTTTATTGTAGATCTTTCACTTACAGCCATAATTCTAGCCAAAGAAAGACATTTAAGGCGGTGGCATCTGTTACAGAGAAGGAGCACAGAGTGACGTCGATGAGCAGCTAGCTGAAGGAATCATGTCTATATAGTCTGTACTTAACATCTGGGACACACACACTTACATACACACATGGGTGCACACTCATGGAACATACAAATGCAAACAGATGTGTGTGCACAGACATACAAAGACACACACACGCATACATGCACACACACAAACACACATACAGACACCCATGCACGTGTGTGTGTGTGTGTGTGTGTGTGCGCGTGTGTGTGTAAGCTCTCAGAAAATTTGCAGACAATCAGACAGATTTGTGTGCACAGCCAGACACACATACACACATGCACACAAACCCAAATATGTGTGCAGAGACACATGCACACACACACCTACACACATAAACACAGACATACTAATACACAAACACACGCATACACACACACACACACACACACACACACACACACACACACACACACACGTGTGTGCACTCATGTGCACTCATGGAGCACACTAAAACCCATATGTGTGTGGACAGACACACACACACATACATACACACACACACACACACACACACACACACACACACACACACACACACACACACACACATACACACACATATATACACATACATGTGTGTGCACTCATGTGCACTCGTGGAGCACACTAAAACCCATATGTGTGTGCACAGACAGACACACATACACACATGCACACAAACCCAAATATGTGTGCAGAGACACATGCACACACACACCTACACACATAAACACAGACATACTAATACACAAGCACACTCATACACACGCGCACACACACATACACACACACATACATGTGTGTGCACTCGTGCACTAATGGAGCACACTAAAACCCATATGTGTGTGGACAGACACACACACACACACACACACACACACACACACACAATGTACATTTATGTGAGCAGTATTGTTCTATGCTGTCCCATGTGTGAGACTCCTTCCTGTTATTAATGTATTTCCTTCTGACACTGGAAGGGCATTCAATTTCTACTCCTCATTTAATGGTCTGCCTAACTTACTGTAGGCATCAGCTGTGATGTTTTTGTTTGAAAGTAATATGGAAATTATTAATTTATAATTATTTATTTATATGACATTTGTTAATCGGGTTAGTCTGGCTGGGCAGCATGCCCTTTTACAGCAGAAACCCCCAAGAGAAAAGCTTCATTGCAAAAAAAATTACAAATACAGAGAGTATTAAACCATTTGAGGAATAAAATTGTTGTCTTATACATGGCTGTTATCAAAAAACATCATACAATATTTGAGAAGTACATATTTATAAGAAAGGAACAAAAAACAATAAATATAACAACATGGATTAAAGAGAAGTAACGGCGCACAGAAACAGGACAGAGTTCTCTCATTGTTGAGTTAAAAATGTAAGCCTAGAGAAAAAAGTAAAGAAAATAAATAAGTCAAGATACATCTGTACCTGAAGAGTAGACTAAGGCAGCAGTTGAAAAGAGATGACTGGAGAATAGTAAGAGGTATAGAATTAGTCTGAGTAAAAGGTCATGTTACTCAACAGATAGGGGATAGCATGAGGGGAATAAACGTCTGCAGCTTCTTGCACCTTATTATACAGATCCTCTTACTTCTGTATGGCATGGAAACGAAATAATGCAAAGTGATTAATGTAAAGGAACTAAAATCTCAGGAAAATGTCAGTGCTTTGATGTGATGAACTCTTACATAGTCAGAAGTAATAAATTTGTTGGTTGCAGTACCACACTTGGAGGAAAGAATCGTACACTAGCTCTGTAATGGTATCATAAGTGTAAATGCTGATTAATTTCAGGAGTTATCTGTCAGATGAGATCTTAAGTTGAATTCCTTTCCAGCATTTGTGATAGTAACAGAGTGGATGTTAAGTTTTCATGATAAGTCTTGAAAAGAATCGGGGCAAATCCTTTTTTGGGTCTCTGATTCAGTAAACATGCCAGCAGGAGCTTAACCCTTGTTAGCATGATCACTCTAAATCTGTGTCTGACTCTCACAGGAGACAAGGCATTAAATAGGTGGAATTCCTCATTCCCCAATTAACAGAGCTTACGCAAGTGAGCAAACTGTAGTGACCGCTATGCTGCTTTAATAAAAACCCTGTGAACAGGTAAATGCATAGTTCTGTAACAACTTTAGATGATAAAATGTGTTTATAACTGTATGCTAATGAAGAAAAGCAGAAAGATACATGTATGAAGACATGTTGTACAATCTGCCATCAGTGTGGTCCCATCACTGACCACAGTACCTGAGTAACCTAAGGATAAATAGAGTGGTCAGGGGCTGCTGCTGGTCAGCTGGGGGCATGCAAGGGAAGATCCTATGCTTGGAGAAAAATATGGCTTTAGGCTTAAATTTGTGCTTGCTGGAGTCCTTTAAGTAAACTGACTGCATTACCATGAAAGCCAATGAAAAGGTCATTCCACTTCATTAGGGCAACATCTACATGAATTATTCAATACTGTAAAACAGTTATTTTCCTTATAACTTTAACCTTATTTCTTTTTTCACCAGTCCATTCGCATGGAGGGATAAAGTTCAGACTATGATCCAGGCATCCTGAGTTCAATTAGCAGCTCACGTGACTGATAGGGGGTCAGGGAGGGATGAGCGTTACCATATCAGAATGGGTGGGCACACCTGTGGGCAACTACTACATCTGTCCTTGGTGGAAGCTGAGAAGGACACATGGGTAGATATGCCTAAAGAGGACATTTGGTGAAGACTTGGCAGAACTGCAGTGGGGGATGGGACAATATGCCTTATATTTTCATTGGACTACCACCCATAGCCATCCCATTAGGTCCACAATGCAGGGAAGAGAAATGCATGTCTTAAGTTGACCCCCCCCCCCCCAGACAGATGCAGAGACATGCCAAGCACCAGGCTTTCTAGTTCTGCAACCAGCACCAGCAACACTGGATTAAGTCCAGGGGAGGGGGCAAGCAGTTGGTAGACCAAGCATGGATAGGTACCGGGGTTCCAGGCTGGTACAATGAATGCCAATGTTGATAGGAGAAAAAATATTACTTTTTTGTCATAAATCAGAAAAAAAAACAGGTACACACTGAATTTATTAATGTGCAACCTGTTACCAGTGATACAGGTTAATTTATAGTGACTCATTCTGAAATGATTGCTGCTTTATGTTGGTAATATCTTTATAACATTAACAGCAGTAGTAAGTGAAGGTCAGGGGAAAAGCCTGGTATGAAAGCAAAGTGACAGATGTTATTATGAGTAGATCATGGTTTCAAATGGCATGATCAGTGCTATGTCTATTTATTTTTGCTTTATTCATAGAGAAATATGCTCTGGTATGACTAACTAATTTGCATATATGCTCTAAGGGTAAAGTTACCTGCAGGAAAAGGTGTTGAAAATGTTGAAATCTGATGCTCAGATAGAGTGACTGTATCCGTTTGCAATGACAGGGGTCCTCTGATATCGTGAGAGCTCTGATGTGATCTCTCTTAGTACAGTATCATGTAGAAATGTCATTATTTCTTATCTACACTGTAGATTTTCTTAAGTGTAACTGGGATTTCCTACTGCACAATCATGTGACAGTGTTCATTATGCAGTAAAGACTTCAGTGACACCACATGTTCCTCGCTTTATTCCATTCATAGACTCAGGGAATACCATGCCACAGGGAAATAGAAGGAAGTTTAATATATTCAAACAGAAAATGATAAGACAATCCTGAAAGGGGAGATTGTGGGAGGATGTAAGTCAAATCACTGCGACTGAATGAATATCAGGTACGATTCGAACATTTTAAATAACTGCCTTCCGCTCCTGGCAGTATCTACATTATTATTTCACATGGTAAGTATCAGTTGTGGGTGCTTACAAATGTCAATCTGAGTGGAAGGGCGATCTGAAATTTAAGACAACGATACCGTATGACTCTGCAGTACATGTCAGTACCTGCTGCTGAAGAATGATGGTTCGACTGTAGTAATAGCGAAGGATGTAGCCGCTTGTGACATGATGTTCTATAACAGTATAATAACAACTATGAATGAAAAATTGTGTTGTGGTGTAATTTATATAGATTTAACTTCAGCATTTGACAGGTTCATACACAAAACACTGATCAATAAATTAGTACAACTAGGTATTGATGTACTCTTGATAAGATGGATAGCTGCATGGCTTACAAATAGGACGTGGCAAGTATCATACAGCAACTGGACAGGTGAAATCCTTAGTTGCAGTCAAGGTGTCCCACATGGCTCTGTACTAGGCCCTTACTTCTTTAGACTGTATCTTTCAGACCTAACCTTTTCATCTGAGGTGTTCTACAATCTATATGCAGACGACCTGAAATTGGGTAAACTGATTGCATGTGTTACTGATAAGGGATGTCTGCAAAATAATTTGACTAAAGTGGCTATTTGGGCACAGGAGAATAATATGTTGATGGTATCTGTGATGGT
Source organism: Protopterus annectens (assembly GCF_019279795.1). Taxonomy (NCBI): domain Eukaryota; kingdom Metazoa; phylum Chordata; order Ceratodontiformes; family Protopteridae; genus Protopterus; species Protopterus annectens. The sequence continues at coordinate 708,054,161 of NC_056736.1, forward strand.
ACCTGACACTTCTGTACCTTTAGTCACTGTAAGAAAGAAAAGAAAAGAATATAGTTAAGCTATTTTTTTATTAAACATCGCATAATGAGAAACAATATCAAATTTCTTCTTTTCCTGTTCCAAATTGAGTTGCGTTTACGCTGAGAGTCTAGCTGACAATTTGCAGCATTAACGTTTTGTAGCCGCGGATACCAGTTTTGGTCACAAACCTTACTTATGTAAGATATAATTCTGTCCAAGGCATTTAGTTAATTCACGTATATTACATAGATCTGGACAAAGCATTTATCTAGCCAGTGAAATAGTGCTTATAGTTAGATATTTTGTTTATATATATATATATATATATATATATATATATATATATACACATATACGGGTCTACTTCATAAGATCAACAGACCATTTGATCGCCATTCATTTGGTCGACAGCTCATTTGGTCGACAACCAGTATTCAAGGCACTTAACAAGGGTTTGCCCCCCCCCCCCTCCCAATGTTGTGCAACCCTAATAAGACTATATATTACCCCAATAAGAATAACTGGGATCTTACCATAGATAATTTGAGGGAACCCATGCATGGGATAAAGCATTTAGGAGCTGCATTTCTTCATTAGTAGTACAGGGGGCAGTCCTGGGGTAAATTTTCTGCTTACTACCCATAGATCCAAGATGTGCTTGAATATGGGCAGGGATGAGCTTTGTTTTATGTGGATGGGGAGTCTGTTCCAGAGCAGCGGTACCCTCTGCAAGATAAATCTTTCCCTCCAAACCATTCTGCTGATGTTACAGAAGAAGTTCAGATCCCTGGACTGAGAGGATGCCTTGTATATCAGACACAGGTCACTTCTTTGCAGTCTGTAGGACATACTTACTTTAGTCCATGGCTCTGGCACCATTGTTTGTCTGCATCAGGCTCATTTGAAGGATATATGTTACTTTTAGGGGATTCAGTGACCACGCCTAGTTTGCAGTCATCTGCAGACTAATTCAACCAGAGGCCCTTGACTTCAGAGATGTAAACGCCAAAAAGGAGAGACACGTTAGTACCAATCTCTGTAAGACTACACTAGTGACTGGCCTCTTTGTGGAGATGGAGTCCCCTATCCTTACTTCTTGTGTTGTTAAAGTGAGCTAGATGGCTATCCATCAGGTGCCATATGGGGTTTATGCCTAATTTTCTAAGCTGTTCTACAAAAGCTCGGTATTGTGTTGAATGCTTTGGCCAGGTGAAGTTAGGCAGGGTGTTCTGTTCTGTTGTCTTCCATAACTTTAGTGACCTTCTCGAAAAAGTCCACCAGGTTAAGTAGGTATGACCCTGCCTTTGACAAAACCAAACTGGCTTAAATTTGTTTCCCTTTACATTTTTTTTTATTTTACCTTTGTTTTTTGTTAGAATTTCAAAAGTGATTGGTAAGTCATGTTAGCCAATATTTCTTTTCTCTATTCTGACTGCAAACAGATTAAGTTTAGGTGATCCAAGGGGGGAGCTAAAAAGTAACATTTATTATTTAAGTAAGCAGAACAGGAAAAGGTTTTGGTCTTTTGGAGCAGCCAGTGATTTGGGACTCCTGCTGTTCTGTGATTCATTTTCCCAGACCCCCCCCCTCCCCCCACAGTCGTGCTATTAAATTCAGTAGCTCTTGAGTGGCCCACACCTTCTGTACATTTGACTTTGGAATTTCCTTCTGGTCTCGTTTTATTTCATCATACTGGTGAGCAGTAGGAATTCATACTGGGAGGACCCACCCCCCTAGAATTCATACTGGGAGGGCCTCCCCCACCCCCCCTAGACTGTTGAAACTTCAGCTTCCCCCTTTTTCACATCTTCTTACTGCTTAGTACACACTGCAAAAACTAGAGCAGTGTTACATTGTCTTCCACACTACTTTTAAAGTCAGAAACACCTGGGCAAGACTACTAATTTAAAGTAACCTACAAACCATTTTTATTAGGATTCAGTTTAGGATTAGTGCTTCTGTTCTACTTCTTTTGAGAGAAGGAGCATTGGAGCATTAATGTCTAGCCTGTTCACTGGAAAGCATGGAAACTACTTCTTAAGAGCTGGCTTGGGATTAGTGCACTGTTTTGCTCCTGATGGAGAAAGAGCAGAGGATCATTGATTCCTGACTGACTCTAATTGGCAGTGTGTGTGTGTGTGTGTTTGTGTGTGTGTGTGTGTGTGTGTGTGTGTGTGTGTGTGTGTGTGGGACCTTCCTGACTGGTCTAGTTTTAGACAAGTGTGCAGCTTGGTACTCTTGTACTGAGCACCTGTACTATCCAGAGCATCTACCAGGAGAACGCTACAAAAAGCCCATAGACCCCTGCAACATCTGGAACAAGACTGCTGATCAAACAAACTACAAACGAAAACTAAAACTGGTAAAAACAGGCACAGCGGAAAACCATAAAAGCCGGCAAAAAAGTGAACAAGTACTGTCACACCAATGCGAAATAAAATAAAATAAGATCTTTAATGTTTAATGTGAGCGCTTTCGGCAAGCACATTAACTTGCCTTCATCAGACAAACAGTTGTAAAACAATTTTGGTTCTCCTTATATACTATTAATTTGAGTAAATTAATGAGTCAACCTACTTAACAAGCAGGAATTTTAAAGTAGCCTCACCCCTATACTATAAAATAAACCATAAGTTACAATGTAAATACAATGTAACTATATACTATTTACAAACAATAAAAATCCAGTATTAATCGAAGACCCACTTATACAAGACCAAAAGCTGTTGCAGAAAAGGTTTGAATAAACACTTTCCAAGTTCTTGTTCTCATAAAGAATATATGTGAGCCACAGGTAGATGTAATGAGTACCTAAGAATATTTCAACAAAGTTACTATATTAACTAAGGACTATAAACTTAACAATACATAACATCTAACAAATAAATGTAAATATAAAAAATGAAAAATAAAAACATCAATAAACATTAACAGGAACAATGGGTTCATAAGTCCCTCTAAAGTGGACCAAAAATATATGTGTGTATAAACACTTTAGTATCATCGTTTAAGGGCCAAATATCTCAACATACATTTAATAGAAAGACTCTCATTCAGACCTGGAAATACTTGTGCTCTTGTCTTGATCTGCCATATAAGCTCATCAATTTCCAGAAGGACTTGCCATGGTCCTCCCCTAATATCAATGCTCCTATGTTGTAAAACTGCGAATTTAAACGCATGATCAGGGTAGTCTAAAATGTGTTTGGCCAGTGCATTATTAGGCTCATTTCTACTTATGGCATAACAATGTTCATAAATACGTTGTTTTAATTTCCTTTCGGTTTTACCAATGTAGAATGCGTCACATAAGGTTTTATTTTTCATTTTCTGAACAGAGGGGGATTTACCCCGTTGGATACGAACTTTTGGTTATTATTTATTGTTTGGTGCTTATACGTTATCCACGGTGACATGGCTGGAACAAATGAAGATAAAGAGTTGGATTATAGACCAGATGTCACAGCACAAGACGCTGAAGCAAGTGGTTTGCCAGCATCAAATAACACTGAAGTGAGACTTTACCTTAATAAACAGGCAAGTGATAAAAGTTTTGATTCTGTTAACAGGAGCGAATGCTTAAAGAAGAAGTTAATGGCCTGTATATTTAATGATGAAAATCCACTTATGTATTATGAAACAGAAGACAGGGAAAGTGCTGATACTTTCCCTACAGACATTAAACAACAGTTGCAGGAAGCTGTTCATAATTTAGAGGCTGATATGCTTAGATTGAAACGGTTGTCTACACAAAGACTGCATTTTGAAGTATGTCTTAAAAAGAATATAGTACCAAGAGGCCTAAGAGTGCTGAAGATGCCGACCTATGGCGATCAGTACCCTGAGCTTCTTATTAAATGGCAGAAGTTGAATCTTGAACACAGTATGAAGTATATGCAGCTTCTTTTAGACTTTTTTAAACCTATAGAAGATGAACTTAAACAGTCAGTCATGATTCAACAACATGATATTAGCACCAAATATCCAGAGATTTTAGCTGAAAGAGCAGTTTCCAATATGCTGGATGGCATCATGGTCTATGAAAGATGACTTATACATCAAAAGAAAGACAAAATAGACAGGGATGTATGAGATTATCGCACATCTCATGTGTTTACTTGGCCTAGAGTTCAGCACAATTCTACTAACATTGTGACTTCAAATAATAGCATGCCCCTACCAACTAAAGAGAGTCATATACTACCTAATACTGTACCAGAACAATCATCATGCTTGCAAGCTTCTGTTACATCTACTAATTCTCACCCAGGGCTCTCCAGTGTTAAAGGAATGAACTCACATAATAATCTGGATACACATAAACATCTGGTTACAGCTCAAGTACATATAGACGGTGGCTGTGAGAGCATTGAGCCTACAGAGGGTCCTGTAGTACGCTCCAAGACAACCAAGAACATTACCTTGAGTGCCTCACAACCACCACATGAAACAATTTTTCCCCAGTTTCCCCTTCCCATATCCATGGGGAGGGGGGACAGATGAGATCTGTCTGCCAGTCGAGGAAGGCAGAAACGCAAACTATCTGGGGAAAGGATACAAGGACAGACACTCAAGAAAATGTGGAACAAATGAATACTGACTTAGTATGGAATATTTCGCATCGACCTTTGGATTCGCATTTAACTTGAACTGTTAAATAAAGGTTTAACATTTATTCCTAGTGTAAATAGTAGAATCACTGATGTACTAACAGATTTGAAACTGTTTAATAGAAATGTAATGCTTAGATACCAGTTTGGTAATAATTTCAACAGTGTACAACCATCATTGAGGAAATTGAGTGAATATGAACCTCAAAATCACCCTTTATTAGAGGCCTTCTACAAAGTTGTAGAAGATGATGTATATCACTTATTTGCTACTCGAACACACAGTTCACATAGGCCACATAATTTGACTTTCCAACAAAAGCAGGCGTTGAATAGGCTTAGAGCAGATAAAAATGTAATTTTTAGACCAGCAGATAAAGGAGGCCCTTTGGTTGTAATGGATTTCTTACATTATCACAATAACATGTTGGATATTTTAGCAGATGAGAGGTATTATAAGACTATATCTGAACAACAGCTTCAGAGCATCAATTATAAAATGATAGATATAGTTCATGACTTGCAAGTTAGTCAGTGCATTGACCAGGAACTGGCGAAATATTTATTTGTGGAGTACCCTATGATACCAAGCATACATGGCATCCCCAAAATACATAAACATGGCACAAACCCCCCCATGAGGCCTATTGTTTCAGGAGGCGGTTGGAGCACTGAGCCTTTCTCGTTATATGTAGAGAAACATTTAAGACCTGTTGTTGAACGAAATGAGTATATCCTCAGGGATACTAAACAATTTCTAGTAGAATTATATAAGTTCTTTAAGAATACTAATATGTCTCAAAATATGTATTTTGTTACTATGGATGTCCAATCGCTATTTACCATCATACCTAATAGAGAGGGGGTTGAGGCCATAAAAAAGTATTTGACGCTACACAGTGAATATACTGAAAAACATATTGACTTGATTTCTATGTTTATGGAAGTCATCTTAGAGAATAACGTGTTTATATATGGAACTGATGTATATATCCAACGTGATGGCGTGGCTATGGGCACTTCCTGTGCCAATAGCTACGCCAACATGTTTCTAGCTATGTGGGAGGAAGATGTCTTGTTTCCTTGTGATTTACATGCCTCCCACGTATGCTTTTATCGTCGTTTTGTGGACGATGTCTTTCTTGTTTGGCAAGGTAATCAACTCGAACTTGATAGATACATGACCTTGATCAATGGGCTGACCTCCTACTTGAAATTCCCGCATCAGCACTCTTCACACCGCATGGACTTCTTGGATGTTTATGTGGAGAGGGTGCTGAAAGAAAAAGTGAATACTGGTGTGTATAGGAAGAAATGCTATAGGAATGGCCTCCTACACAGGACAAATATGCACCCACCTTATATATTTCGGAATATCATTAAAGGTCAGGGTATGAGAATTTCTAGGCTTAATGCCACACAAGAGGGTTACCTCAATGAACTAGATAAATTTAAACTGAGACTTGCTCAAAGGGGTTACAAGCCGCATGAAGTTGATAGAACTATAGAAGACATACATAGATTAAGATCAAATAGAGCAGCACCTTATTTCTCTGATCATATACATGAACCCATGGTTGGACAAGTAGACAATGAGCAAATAAAAATACAAATGTATTACACTAATGACAGGAAGGACATCACTGATATCATTTATAAGCATTGGTCGATTCTCACCAGCAACCAGGAGATTGGGTCATTAGTGGGCATCACTCCTAAGTTCCAGTATAAAAATAGGAACAATCTTAAGATGCTACTTTGTCATCGCCATGATGGTCGAGAAAAAGTGGCCTTGTTGGGAACCCACCCTTGTAAACAATGCCAATATTGCAAGTACATATGTGAAGCGAATACTTTTGAGCACCCAGATACTGGTCAGATATTCACGTTTAAAGTTGATGCCACATGTAATACAGCTAACTTGGTATACTTAGCTAGGTGCCAAGAATGCCAAGCTTTCTATGTCGATAAGACTAGTAGGGCATTTAAAATTAGGATTAGAGAACACTTATATGCCATTAGGATTGGACATAGTAACAATGCATTGGCTAAGCATGTAGGCCAGTAAGGTAACCAACACAACTTTACTTTTATGGCTATAGATAGTGTCCTGCCAATATTAAGACAAGGGAATATTCGTAACACTACTGAGAGAGTAGAAGTTAATTGGATGATTCGCCTTAGAGCAGACAAAGGCAGTGGCTTTAATGAACGAGCTTCCATTCGACCAGTGTTAAGAGCCAGACGCCTTAAATAAGCGCTATTTACAATATTAACAACCCGTATATCTATGTTTAGTTAGCCTTTAGTGTAAATATATAATGATAGGCTTTTATAAATGCCTTTAAAGCATTTTAAAGATATTTGTTATAAATGTACGTAATTTGTCAATCGCTGATTTTTTTAACTTGTGTTCTTGACAATTAGCGACTTCTACTAGTTTTGTGAATATTGTTTTGTATGATTAGCATACTTATAATGTGTTTGATAGTTTTATACATGAATTGTATATGTAGAATAACACAGTTTAATGCATCTATAGTACATACTGGAATAATTTTATTTAAATATTTTATTTATTGAGCTTCGTGCAACAGTTAATGCTTCTAAATGCTGTAGTAATTATTATTATTTAGATATGCTTTTCTAGCAACAATCATTTTATATATTAGTATGTTTTAGTAAGTATTGAATGATGTGTACCTAGTAAATTCTTTATAGATATGAATTTACTCTATCTAATATAGAAATGTTAAGACACTGAACCTTCCTTAATGAAACTTTCAGTAATCTGGTTTGTATCACTCTAAAGTTTTATAAGATAAAACACATGACTACTATAAAAGGAGCAGACTGATTTTTTGAATGTTAACGGTCTGAGGAAGCAAATGTGGAAGCGCTTACCGACAACAATTTTATTAAATAAATTCTTTTGCTTTTACATCTAAGCTTGGTTCTTGGAAAACATCCCAGTTGCAGATACAGGCACTTTATGAATGGATTATTGAGAAGCCTTGGTTACCTCTCTGCCTTTATATTTGGCTTGTTCTATTCTTAGGTACTCATTACATCTACCTGTGGCTCACATATATTCTTTATGAGAACAAGATCTTGGAAAGTGTTTATTCAAACCTTTTCTGCAACAGCTTTTGGTCTTGTATAAGTGGGTCTTCGATTAATATTGGATTTTTATTGTTTGTAAATAGTATGTAGTTACATTGTATTTACATTGTAACTTACGTTTATTTTATAGTATAGGGGTGAGGCTACTTCAAAATTCCTGCTTGTTAAGTAGGTTGATTCATTAATTTACTCAAATTAATAGTATATAAGGAGAACCAAACATGTTTTACAACTGTTTGTCTGATGAAGGCAAGTTAATGTGCTTGCCGAAAGCGCTCACATTAAACATTAAAGATCTTATTTTATTTTATTTCGCATTAGTGTGACAGTACTTGTTCACTTTTTTGCCGGCTTTTATGTCTTTCCGCTGTGCCTGTTTTTACCAGTTTTAGTTTTCGTTTGTAGTTGTTTGGTCATTTGTGATGGCAAGCGGAAACGGAGCGGCAACTCAGGACTTGTTCTCCCAGGACGAAAACAGGGTCAACACCCAGGAGAACGCAATTGGAAATTTGACAGCCCTAGTGCAGGTTCTCCTAGGGTGGGTCGAAACTCTGTCTCAGAAGGTGGATATATCCTGTAGTGACAGACTTACTGAACCTAACGTCTCCACTAGACAACCAGGAGCAATGCACAACTGTGGTTCTAATGAGGCTTTGGTAGGAGCAGGCAGTAGCAACGCCACCAACGGTGCCGCGAGGGGTGTTAGTGATGCCATTGTAGGTCGTACAACATCGCAAAACAATATAAGCCAGACAGGCACTAACCAGGGAGGAGCACAAAGCATCCCAGCCCCGTTACTGAATGACAACAGCTCACCTAATCGAGTAAGTAATATTCCTTCGATGGCAGTATTTGTAAATAATAACAATTTCTTTTGTGGAAATAACCAACTGAATATTTCACCTGAAGAAAGGGATGAACAGGCCATAAACGAACTACCTAATTTAATTAATGATTTTGACATAAAACTTTATAAATGTGGGAAGCTCCAACTGGAGGTTTCCTACTTACAACAATTTATTCAGAATAAAATTATTCCCAAAGGCCTCAGGCAATGGCGTTATCCAGCAGGTCTGGTGAATGATTCTACATTTCATAGGGAATTATTGGACCTTTTTGACCACCAAGGATATGAGTTTTTAAAGGCTCTTATCAACTTTTACTTAACTGACATTAACACCCTCAAAACAGAGCTGGAAATTTTAGAGCATGCCCTCAAAAGCCATATTGACTTTTACAGGCATAAGTACGACTACTGTAGAATTTATACCAGTATTGAGTCAGCATTGAATAAACTTCTCATTATTAAAAAGAAAAAATCACTAGGGACATTAGTGATTATGCCAATAAAAGAGCTTATCCTAAGCCTCCTTCTAATAGTCCAAGTAATCAGTCAGTTGCCTATAATATAGATGGAAATTCGAATGAGGAAGCTTTGTCCTCAGGCATACATAATGATAGTCCAATAAATGGAAGTACGGACAACCAGCCACTCAGACGTAGTGAGAGGCTCTCTAAAAACAATAATGGGTATGGCAATAGAGACAATAATGTTGGTAGTAACAACAATAACCCTGATAGACAACAGGGGGACATAAATGATAGGGGTAATGGCTTTAACCACCAGGATTTTCAATCAGCCAACAACAACCGAACCAACAATCACCAGTCCAATCGGAACCGGCCACAATCGAGGAACAAAAGGAGAACAGGAGACGATAGTTTATATTCAGGAACTAGCCTGTGGACCACGTGTTTACACAAGCTCAAATGGTCACTTTAACATTTATAGCTATACCTCCTTAGATATGGACCAAGAAATTGTTGACTTTTTATCTAGGAGTCTAACTTATGTCCCCGGGAGATATATGGATATTGCCAAAACTATTATTGATCTTAAGTTATTTGTCTGTAAACTTAACCTTCATCTGCTCATGGGAAGTAGCACTAGTATGGTTAGTTCATTAAGGGTCTCTAGTGTATTTAACCCACTTATTCATCCAGACTTGAATGTTTTTGAAAAAATGTGCGAGATAGACTTTTGGGCTATTAAAAACTGTCAGCATTTTAAAAATATGAGTAATAACATCAACAGTTTTGAATTTGACTATCTAAATTTGCTGAATGATTGTAACATTAGGGTCATGAAGCCCAATAAAGGTGGCGGCCTTGTGTTTATGCAACATGACATGTATGTTGATAGTATGGCCAAACACCTTAACACTACCATATATACACGAGTAACCTTAAATGAGGTCAATGGGGCACATAGAAAGGTCAAAGGGTTCCTGGAGGATCTATTTTTGGAGGGCCTTATTGATATAGACTTATATCACTATCTTATAATGTTAGCACCTAGAACACCAGCACTATTTGGCACTCCCAAAATTCACAAAACTTTAATTGACCCTCCATTTAGACCTATAGTTGACGGTCGCGGATCTATCACATATGGATGTGCCAAATATATTGACAGTGTTTTAAAACCACATATTAGCAGTGAAACACAGATTTGCAAGGATTCGTGGGGGTTTCTTAGCCGCATTAACAAGCTTGAGTTTCAGCCCAATGCACATTTTTTAACAATTGACATCAAGGACCTATATACGGTTATTCCCCAGCAGTTAGGCATTGAATGGACTAGGGAATTTCTACTTATGAAAAAAGTAAATGCAGATACCATCATCCTAACTAACAATGTTATGGTTTTTGAAGGCCAGTTTTTCTTACAGAAGTTGGGGGGAGCTATGGGCTCCCCCTGTGGCAGTAGTTTTGTGAATGCCATTATGGCATTCTGGGAACATAACTTTTTGTTCAAAGATTTTTTCAGAACTATGTATCCTGGTATACTAGATACTAGGATGACATGTTCTGTATTTGGAAAGGGGATCTTTCTTTCATTTCTTGTTTTATTAATAATATTACCCAGACTACCAATTTTTTGGAATTTACTTACACCATGGGGGGAAAAAACATCAACTACCTCGATATACAGCTTATTAGGGACGACTTAAATTGTAGGTATAAGAGTTTGATATATCGTAAACCAGCTTACTCTAATACCTTTTTGCATTTTTCCAGCAGTCACTCCTACCATCAGAAGAAGGCAGTAGTTAAGGGGCAGATGGTTAGGGCTGCCCGCATGGTTTCTGATGAAACCGATTTCAACCATGAATGTGACTTGCTGGAAAAAATGTTTTTGAACGGAGGGTATCCTTCTACCCTAGTTTCAAACATTAAAAATGAAATCATAAATAAAAGGATTATGGGTTATTTTACACCGTTGTTATTTGATCTAGATCGCACCCCTACTAATAATCTGAGTTACCATGAAGGTTTTCTTGGTGAGCATTCAACCAACATGTCTGATAATACCATAGTCCACCAAATTAGTTTTCTTTGTACATACTCACTTGACCACTCGTCAATTAGGGAAGCTCTTAATAAGAACTGGAACATAATTAAAGGTGATGAAAAGTTATCTAAAGCACTAGGGGTTAGGCCCAAAATAACCTACAGGCGAGGCCAGAATCTGAAATCACCCCTAGAGAGGAAAAGAGACAGTACAAACAGAACAAAAGGAATGTTTAAGTGTGGATCATGTCCATACTGTAAACATATCTTTGTGGCCAAGCAAATTTTGATTAACAACAACATGTACAAAATTAACTACAGATACAATTGTGAGTCTAAAGGTGTTACATATGTGGCTTTGTGCACCTTATGTGACGCATTCTACATTGGTAAAACCGAAAGGAAATTAAAACAACGTATTTACGAACATTGTTATGCCATAAGTAGAAATGAGCCTAATAATGCACTGGCCAAACACATTTTAGACTACCCTGATCATGCGTTTAAATTCGCAGTTTTACAACATAGGAGCATTGATATTAGGGGAGGACCATGGCAAGTCCTTCTGGAAATTGATGAGCTTATATGGCAGATCAAGACAAGAGCACAAGTATTTCCAGATCTGAATGAGAGTCTTTCTATTAAATGTATGTTGAGATATTTGGCCCTTAAACGATGATACTAAAGTGTTTATACACACATATATATTTTTGGTCCACTTTAGAGGGACTTATGAACCCATTGTTCCTGTTAATGTTTATTGATGTTTTTATTTTTCATTTTTTATATTTACATTTATTTGTTAGATGTTATGTATTGTTAAGTTTATAGTCCTTAGTTAATATAGTAACTTTGTTGAAATATTCTTAGGTACTCATTACATCTACCTGTGGCTCACATATATTCTTTATGAGAACAAGATCTTGGAAAGTGTTTATTCAAACCTTTTCTGCAACAGCTTTTGGTCTTGTATAAGTGGGTCTTCGATTAATATTGGATTTTTATTGTTTGTAAATAGTATATAGTTACATTGTATTTACATTGTAACTTATGGTTTATTTTATAGTATAGGGGCGAGGCTACTTTAAAATTCCTGCTTGTTAAGTAGGTTGACTCATTAATTTACTCAAATTAATAGTATATAAGGAGAACCAAAATTGTTTTACAACTGTTTGTCTGATGAAGGCAAGTTTATGTGCTTGCCGAAAGCGCTCACATTAAACATTAAAGATCTTATTTTATTTTATTTCGCATTGGTGTGACAGTACTTGTTCACTTTTTTGCCAGCTTTTATGGTTTTCCGCTGTGCCTGTGTTTACAAGACTGCTGATCACCAAGCAGCCTATCACCTGCTTCTCAGGAACCATCTAGGGACTTAGTGCTGCCATTCTGCTTCTGGTAAGAGGAGGAGCAAAGGGACATTGACTCCTGGCCAAGTGTAGCTGTGATTAGACCAGCACTAGTTATAGCCAGGTAGAAGCCAGTAGAGAAATTGCCATTATTTATCTTTACTGGCAAACGTCATTCTGTCTTTTCATTAAGTACTTCTAGACTAGCCAACATCTAAGCTAACTTCAGTAGAGTGTCACTATAAGTGCTTCATTCATAGTCCTTGTCCTTCACTCTCCAGCAGCACGGCTCAAGAGTCTTATATCTCACCTCATCAGTGACCAGTCTGATCACATTAGGTGTTCTAAGACAGGGGAGCAACAAACATATGCTTGCTGACTGCTTCTACAAATTAGTAGTACAACCTGCAAGATGTAAATATTTAAGAAACACTCAGACAAACATCTCACATCAGCGCACTGTTGGTAAGCATCATACCTCCAGAACATCACATCAGTCAAAACACTAAGCTCATAACTTGTGCTGAGGCTCTAAAGAAAATTTTACCAAAGCCTCCTGGAACACATTGTAAAAGATGTCAGACTTCAGTGCACAAGGCAAAATCTGATGTTCTTCATGTTTGACTGTTGCAGTCATCTTATCTGGGTTATCCCAGCCAGGGTAGCCTTCAGCTGGCCCAAATACCAGAGGCTTAGTATTTCTGCATCGGTTGCTGTCGCTTCAAGACTGACGTCAGGTCATCAGTATTATAAATTAAGGCAGCCAATGTTATTACATCAGTCTTTCTTGCCATGGAGCCCGAAGATGAAGCAGTTTGCATGACTGCCAGTCAGCCACTACCTGAGTTTTGTCTACCGAATTGAAGCTGAAGTCTTCTAAAGCTAAGTACCCCCTTGGGGATCTTTTTTTCTTGCACTAACTGATGTCAGGAAAAGTTAACAAGTGTCTCGCCTGTGGAAAGCAAATCCCACACTGAGACTTTCATTCTTACTGCATCACTTGTTTAGGCCCAGACCACGACATCCCCCACTGTCGCTTCTGTGCTTTGTTCAATGCCAGAACTATCCATCGTCGGACCCTTATTGTAGCTAGATATTTTCGCTTACAGTCCTTGAACTCCGATATGGCTTCGGTAAGCCATCCAACAGCAGATCTTCTGAAAAAATGTAAAGATAAAGACAGAGACAGAACGCACAGGTCCAAACCTACCGACAACTCTCCCATTAAGCTAGCCATCAGTTCTCCGGTCCTCAGTGAGGCGCTTTCGCAGACCCTGATGCCCACTTCTGTGGATTTGCAGGCTGCTACCGAGACCTTTTCAGAGTCCAGTATTCTGCAAAACTCTTCTTCGACTAAGGATCCTGCGGTTGTCTCTACCTTGGATGGGTCCGGAGCCACTGAGCAGGCACCAGCTTCTGGGAAGTCCTTTGCACTATCGATTCTCGACACAAACTGACATCTTCTTTCACAACTACCATTCTTTCAAAAACAACCAAGTTTCTTAGGCCCAGGGTACAAACCACACCCAAGAAACTGCTGACCCAATCTCAGGCACCTGCTCCCTTGCCTCAGTCTCAAATGCTTAAAATGGTGGAAGGACTTGTCATGCTGATCAGAGGAAACCAAGCTATCCCCTCCAAAAGGAAAAGAGATCTGTCCCCTGTAATTTGGTCTGAATAAGAGTCAGATGATTCTGATGTATCTGAATATAAAGACATGCAACTCCTCTCTACTTATGAGGATTCCATGCCTTCAGCCTCTCCCCTAGAGGATTTTTCCTTTGGGGAAACCCTTCATACCTTAAGGGAGCAGTTCCAATGGGAGAGTCAGGACTACCCTCAGTCTAAAAAGAGACTCATGGAATTCTTAGATCTTCCACAGCACCTTGGCCATCCCCCCCCAGTCCTGGATCTTGTGGAGGATGTTTTCCTGGAATCCAACTTGACTCCTGACGCCCTTCTTCCTGCACCATGAAAACCAGACAGATACTACAGAGTATTTGTTTCACACAAATTTCTTTTTAAAAATCCTACTGCTGCCCCTGAGGTAATTTCTCAAGGACTTAAAGGGATTAAAGCAACCTCTGTTAAGAATCCCACCCCCTCAGATAGGGATTCCTGAGCACTAGACAAATGGGGTAAAAAAGTATACACCTCAGCTACTTTTGCTATCAGGGCACTAAATTGTCACTTCCATATGCTAAAATTTCAGCAGCATACCATGGAACTCCTCAAATAAAAATGTCTTCCTTTCCTGCTTGTGCAGAATCTAAAGAGTTACAAGAGTTAATGCATTCTGCAAGTCAAGTAACTAAACACACCTTGCACTGTGGTTTTGATGCCCTAGAAGCTTCTTGCAGGGCAGTAGTCACTGGATCTGTCACTAGAAGACATGCATGGATTAAGGAACAGCCCTTGCCAGACCATGTCAAATCTAAATTGTTGGATGCCCGCTTGCACAAAGACAACTTATTTGGCACTGAGGCAGAAGAGGTCTTAAAAAGATGGAAGAAAAAGCAAAATCTATGCAGGCAGTTAAGGATTTCTTACAGGTCCAGCCACCCAGGTTCAGCAGGCATTGTCCCACCAAACACTGGTCCTTTCCTGTTACCTCTAAGCCAGTTCAGCCCAGACCTCGGGGAACCAGACCTCCCGACGGCAGCCACAGGGAATGCAGAGATCTAAGCAGTGGACTACCTCCACTTTAAAACCAGGGAGTTCTAAGCCACCCACTTATGATAAGAACTCACAATGACTCACCTCCTCCACCCCCTCCCTCTGCCCACCTTCACTTACCCCTAGAAGGAAAACTCTCCTTTCACTCAAGCACCTGGGCCACCATTACTAACGACCACTGGGTTCTCAATATAGTCTCCCAGGGATACAAATTTTCTTTCCACACCCTTCCAACTCCAAAAGGGCTCCCAAATCTACCTCCAAACCAGTGGGCAGAGGTGCAAAAGCAAGTCCTTTCCCTGCTCTCTATGAGGGCAGTAGAGCACGTTCCTGCAGAACAGAAATGCCAAGGTTTCTACTCCAGACTTTTCTGGTACCCAGAAAACATGGCACCTGGTGCCCCATCCTTGATCTATCCATTCCAAACACCTTCCTGGTGATCCCAAAATTCAAAATGCTCACCCTCCAGCAGCTGCTACCCATGCTCTCCAAGGATGCTTGGCTAGCCACCCCAGATCTAAAAGAGGCCTACCTCCACATTCCTATCAGGGAATCATGCAGGAAATATCTCCATTTCAGGGCAGGATCTCAGCACTTTCAGTTCTCTGCACTTCCCTTTGGCTTATCTACTGTTCCCAGAGTTTTCACAAAAATTTCTGGCTCCCACCATTGCCTTCTGCAGACAAAGGAATATTCAAATTTACCCATACTTAGATGACTGCCTAATTCAGGCAGACAGTCAGGAAAGGCTGCTCAAGCACCTGGCCTTTATAAAGTCCCTACTGACCTCCCTAGGGTACACTATCAATAAAAAAAATTCAAACTACCCACCCAAAGGATTATATTCCTGGGATCAAGGCTGGACACAGCATCCCAGATGGCATTCCTTACACCAGAAAAGCAAACTAACCTGACAGCCTACTTCTCTCAGCTAGCCGCCAGACCCCAGTTATCTGCAAGGAAAATCCTGCAAGCTCTGGGGTTCATGGCATTTTGCATTCTACTTATTCCATATGCCAGACTGCATATGAGGAAACTTCAATGGTACCTAAAAAGCCTTTGGTGTCAACACTCTCAAGACCTGGAGACTCTTATACCTTTAATTCCTTGCCTCAGAAAAGATTTTTTTGGTGGGCAACAGTATGCTCCCACAACAAGGGACTACCTTTCTTATCACCCCTGCCACCCTGACCCTCACCACAGATGCATCAGACTATGCCTGGGGTGCACACCTGGATGGCAGGTGCATACAGGGCCAGTGGAGCCCACAGCAAATCCCTCTGCACATCAACCAAAAATAGATGATGGCTGTCCACCATGCCTTGATAGCTTTCAAGCCCCTTCTCTCCCCAGGGGCTCTCTTGATCAAAACAGACAACACCACTGTGATGTAGTATATGAACAAGCAGGGAGTATCTCATGCCTACCCTCTATGCAGGCTGGCCATGACCCTTTGGCACACAGCCTCTGCCATACAGCTCCACCTGTTAGCACAATTCCTACCAGGTTCTCTCAACTCTCTGGAAGACCACTTAAGCAGAAATCTTCTGGACCCACATGACTGCAGCTCAACAGAAGAACCTTCACCCTAATAACTCAGAACTGAGGCACCATGAAGGTCAACCTCTTTGCCTCCCACACCAACCATCAGCTCAGCAAATTCTGCACCAGGGAGCATCACCACATGGCTTGGAAAGTGGATGCCCTGTCCTTCCCCTGGGTCAATCTATCAGTCTATGCCTTTCCTCCACTACCTCTCATCCCCAGGGTACTGCTCAAAATATAGGAGGAAAAACCAAGGACAATTCTTATAGCTACAGACTGGCCTTGCCAGCGCTGGTACCCCTTGCTTTACAGCCTGTCCCCACTGCCACCATGGCATCTTCCTCAGATTCCAAACCTCCTGACCCAGAGGGAAGGGGAATTCGTACATCCCCAATTGCAGACACTCAATTTGGCAGCTTGGCTTATTCTCTAACCCCCGATCAATCTGCCAGCCTCAGTAAACAGGTTCTAGATGTTATACATGAGGCCAGACACCCTAGCACTAGAAAGTCTTATGCTGACAAATGAAAAATGTTCTACACCTGAATTCAGGCTAAGGGAGCCAATACGGCACAGCCCTCCCTCCCTCTTATCCTGGATTACTTAGCTGACCTGCTACACAGTGGCCTCTCTTTTTCCCCTAGTAAAATTTATGCCTCTGCTATCTCTGCTCATTTCCCCACTGAGCAGCCCCTTTTCTCACACCCTTTGATCAGACATTTCCTAAGAGGGGCTAGCAACTTGAGGCTACCCAGAAGAGCACCAACCCCAGCTTGGGACCTTAACTTTGTGTTGTAAAAGCTCACCCTGCCCCCCCCCCCTTTGAACCAGCTTCTTTTGCAAAGCTAAAATTTCTATCATGGAAGACAGCTTTCCTTCTGGCCATCACTTCAGCCAGAAGAGTCTCTGAGCTGCAAGCACTCATGGCCGTGGAACCCTTCATCATCTTCCATGCTGACAGGGTATCCCTCAGGACTAACCCATCCTTCATGCCCAAGGAGTTGTTCCAGTTTCAGTCCTTCATTTGGATTTCCTAGCAGGCTTTGTACTTTGGTTTATGTGTCCAGTGTGGCTATCAACCAATTCATTCATTTGCTCACCTTTTTTCCTAATCCCCAGAACAAGGTGGAAAGGATCCTGCACTCTCTAGATGTGTACAGGCAGCTCAGATTCTATCTAGACAGGGCTAAATCCTTCAGAAAGTCAGATCAATTCCTGGTTACCTTTGCTACAGGGGCAGAAGGCAAAGCCATCTCCAAACAAACCATTTCCAAGTGGATAGCACACTGCATCCATTTCTGCTACAAACAACATGGAAAGCCTCCCCCCAAGGGAGTCAAGACTCACTCCACCAGAGCAGCCGCCACCTCTGCAACTTTCCTTAGAGGAGTCCCCACCAGGGACATCCTGGAGGCTGCCATCTGGACATCTGTTCACACTTTTACCAAACATTAACATCTGCCTCTCTTCTCCAAATCCAGGGCAAGGTTTGCCTCTGCAGTCTTGCAGGGCATCCTAGCCAGCCGCTAGTTTCCTTGACTGCCTCCACCCATTTCCTCAGCTTTGGGAATCAACCCAAATGTGATGACTGCAACAGTGAAACACGAGGAACATAGTACAGTTGTGCACACTTACCATAAATGTAGATGTTCGAGTGTATTCACTGTTGCAGTTCTGGTTTCCGTCCCTCCACCCCCCCCCTTTTTCTTTTCTCTTTCCTTACAAGGGACATATTGGTATTTACGTTCTACTGGTGGGGTTTTTCCACCAGAACCTGGCTCCTACTTGTGGTCTCCTGACAGGTTAGGGCAAGAAAAACTGATGTAATGGCGACGGCTGCCTTACTTTATACTACTGATGACCTGATGCCAGTCCTGAAGTGACAGCAACCGATGCAGAAATACTAAGCCTCTGGTATTCGGGATGGCCGTGGGCTACCCTGGCAGGGATAACCCAAATGTGATGATTGCAAAAGTGAATACACTCGAACATCTACATTTATGGTAAGTGTACACAACTGTACTTTCCTTCTCCTCTGCCACATACTGTAACTCTGCACAGATCACCCAAGAGTCCCCAGGAAAGCAGACCTAAACCAGTACAGTTCACTAAGTCTGCTGCCACAAAAAAAAATGTCTTAGCCATAGGTGGCTTTATAGCTTGACGTATAGACTCCACACTCAACAAACTGGACAAGAACACAGTGACCATAAACAAGTTGTCTGCTATGTTCCATGATGTCACAAGGTCCATAAGGGCCCTTAAACCTGGCAAGTATGACTACAACCTAATGATAGTCCATGTGGGGATGAATAGCCTGAGGTGCTTCATCAAGGAGGACATCCAGAGAGACATTATGGAATTTACAGTACTATATATGTGTTAGAGGCAAGAAGGACACTGGTCTTGAGTATTCTCATGCCTCAACCAAGAATGATGCCTAGATTCCAAGACAAAATTGTGGCTTAACAATTGGCTAAGTAGTTGGCATAATTTTAAGGGAATTCAGTATGTATCAGCCTTGGATGATATAGTAGATAAAGGTGTCTTGTTTCTCCAGGGATGGCTTATACCTCCCATACCAGAGCTTCTACATACTGGCTAAAACCTTTGCTGCCTCCATGGTGGTGCTTTAGGCAGAGTCCATACTGGACATCGAACATAGTTATCTCAGACCCAAATTTGGACATAGTCATGGTGGCTCTATTCAGTGCTAGGAGACTAAACAGAAAGATATCAGAAGCTGAAGCCCTCCAGAAATTCAAAGGTTTAGTGCCTGTCATGCCTTCAAAACAGGGCAGCATATTGGCGCAGAAGGTAGTATTGCAAGAGGTTCTCTGGTTTGATTCTCATCTGGGTTGCCTTCTGTGTCGAGTCTGCGTGTCCTTCCTGTGTTCGCTTGTTTTTTCTCCTGGTGCTGTGTTTTTTTTCTCACATTTCAAACACATACAGTACGTTGATTGGATACTCTAAATTTGCCATAAGTGTGAGTGTGCGGGTCCCTATTGGATTACTGAGGTTTCAAAATTTTGAACATCATGCGGCCATAACCAATGTGATTGACATTTTGAAACTTCGAATGTTTTGAATGGAGATCGTCATACACTGTGGAACAGGAAACCTACCATTTTTCTCACTGCAGTGCGATCTCAGAGGTGGTATATTTAATTAGCAGGGGATGTGGGGGTGTAAAAAATTTTAGTTTTTTTTTTTATTTATTTTAGTTTCGAAGTTTCAAAACTTTGATTATATGGTCTCAGCCATATGATGTTCGAAGTTTTGAAACTTCGGTAATGCAAGAGGGATCCGAGTGTGCATGTATGTGTGTAGTATGGAAGAACAACAGTGGCATACCTAGAGGTGTGAAAATCAGCACTAGATGTTTGTCAGTGTTGAAGTGACACCCTAACCCCATTTGTAAAAATGGGAAAAGGGGTTGTGGATGGATGGATGACTGGATACCTTCAAAACATTGGGTGACTGTAGGGAGTATCTGCATTTGTCAGAGACACCATCACCCCACATCAGGTTATTCACATCTTCAACAAATCCAGCAGTTACTTTATTGATAGCTACAGATCTCCATCCAGTGATTATGGAAATTACCTTAATGCTACTGAGGGGTTAAGTATCAAACCTAATGCTATCTTGTTAGGAGACTTTAGTTACAGAAATATTGATTGGTACACTTATACCTCTAAAATGAATATGATTAGTTCTTCCTAGTCTTTGTTAATACTAATGCACTGGAGCAAATTGTAAAACTACCCACTGGAGCCTGTGATATCCTTTACCTGATATTTATCAACCAAGTTCCCACCTACACCCCACCACACATCCCCTCATCTCTGGTTAAGTCTGACCACAAATCGGTTACTTTCTGTGTCAAGTTTAATGGAACCACCCCACCACTGAATGAAACCATCTTTAGGAACATTTCCACGGCAAACCTACTTCAATTTGTAGAAGACCTATACAAAATTCCCTGCAAATGAATCCAGCTGAGAGGGGTGCCGCATTCACCTCTAATTTGTACCTACATCTTAACAGCTGGATAGAAAATTGTATACCCATCCACTCTAAATACAAGGGCACATTCAGGAGCAAACCTCTCTGGTGGAAGTGGGCATTAATAAACTGATTAGCAAAAGCAGGAGAATAATGAAAAGTTGTATGAATTCCCCATCGCGCACCTAAATACTGCACTGAAACATGCCAACAATGAGCTCAAGAAGGTTCTTCCTTCCCGTGGCACAAAGGCTATTTTAAGACTATAGTTAAACAGTGATCTAGTGGTCCTGATAAGTCATATTTTAGGCTGTTCAGCAGGAATCCTGAGATGTTATTGGGACCCACTGAGGCAGTGTTCTTGGCTTTAGTTAGCACAGCCAGTACATGCTCCCTACTTATAGCTGGAGAGGATATATATGAGGGTATTTGTTGCAGGATGGTTGGGGTTAGAGAGGGGCAAAGTTGGAACTGAATTTCTCTGCTCTCAGTTTCGCTATATCACTGGGCATGGTGAATGTGGCACAATTCACCACCAGTTCATGCACTGCCCTTGAGATTTCTGACATACCTGAAGAAGGCCTTATTATCTTTAAAATGGGAGGTTATCTTCACCTCAAAGCTGGCTTTTGTTTGACATAATTAGCCCTCTTAATTGCCTATTTAGTTTGATGAGGGAATTTTTATCATTATGGGTGTGACGGCCTCTCTACTCAGGGCCAGTAATCAAGGAGCCTCAATCCTCACCATTGACACTGATGATAGATGGTCACTAAGAACAGCAATGGATTTACACAGTATTTCAAATGCAGCTCTTTGCATCAAGCACAGTTTCCCCCAAGAGTACACAGGGAACCTGCTCGAGACCTGGTGCTGGACTCTCTGTCTCACCAGATCCCAGACAAGACTCACTTTGGAGCACTTTGTCCCAGTTCCAAGTAGCTGACATTCCTACACCAGGATATTTGGTTTTCATACACACACACACACACACACACACACACACACACACACACACACACACACACACACGCACACTCCTGGGAAAGGCTGGCACAGATTTGCTCACTGTGCTGCCCCCATCCAGACTATAAGGTAATCATGCTGCCACCAGCCAACTACTCTAAGGCTCTTAGAAGCATATTAAATTATACTGAGTAAAATCAACACTAATATAAATAGTACAGTGTAACCAAAGCAGCAAGACTTTTCAGAGTGGCCAGTGTGTCACTAAAATAAGCACAAGTACTCTCAAAATGTTAAAAGTATTCTCTAAAAGACCAGCCACAATAAATGTATAAAAATATTTAATAATAAATAATCAATAAAGAAAACATGAGAATACTAAATATCTAAGTATAATAAACACCAGAGTTTCAATCACAGGAGAACTAAAATTAACACAGTTGAACAGATTCAAACAGATGCAGAAAAACAATATTCAACTAATCTCACTGTAATTCTTGACTGTCTAAAGAATAACTGTAACCTAGTTAACTTAATTAATTCAGCAAGGCAAGATTATATGCTGAGATGCTTACTTCCACAAGGGAAGGTGATGGGTTTCTAAAAGGCTGAACTGAACTCACACAACTGACTGTCATACATTTTTATATCAGATTCCAAAGAAAACAAAACAAGCTGCTGTGAGAGTTCCATCCTCTTAGTTCTGGTTATAGAATGGCATCACATTTGATCACCTGCTCTGGTACAATACACATTCAGAGCTTTGCCAAGATCTGTTGCAGTATTTGAAAATTGTAGAACAATTTCAAGAACCGAGATGCTCTCCTCCAAAAAAAGGAAGCCAGTCTGGTGGTCCCCTGCCATTAATAAACTCTACAACAGAAGGAAGAAACTGTTGCAGAAAAAGGTGAAGTCCCAAGACTGGAAAAATTCCCTTATTAGCCTCAATAAAAAGTTGAGATCCCTCATCAAAACCTCCAAAGCCGGCTATGAAGACAGAATTGCGGCAGACACTAAAAACAACCATAAAGCCTTCTACAGTTATATCAAGAATCTCCATGGCAATACCCAGATTTGCTCTGAGTTACTGCACAATGGTACCTTCTATACTGAGCCAATAGATATTGCCAACATACTGGCCAACAGATTCAGTACCAACTTCACCCCTCTCTCCCCGCCAAATGACCATT
Organism: Protopterus annectens; assembly: GCF_019279795.1. Classification (NCBI taxonomy): domain Eukaryota; kingdom Metazoa; phylum Chordata; order Ceratodontiformes; family Protopteridae; genus Protopterus; species Protopterus annectens. Next base: position 708,077,003 of record NC_056736.1, read on the forward strand.
CTCAATACTGGAAGAATGCCAGGCACCCAACATTACTGCAGCACAGGTTAAAGCAGTATTGTCTAAGGCCAAGAATACAGCTTCCATGGGACCTGACAATATCTCTGGCTGTGTTCTACATGAATTACAAAGTGAACTGGCACCATATCTGTGTGCTCTGTTCAGTTACAGCCTCACCTCAGGCTTTGTCCCTACTGTATGGCACACTGCTACAGTCATCCCTCTCTATAAAGGAGGAGCAACTACAGACCCTGGAAATTATCACCCCATTAGCCTGATGAGTCTGATATGTAAGGCTATGAAGTGCATCATCATGGACCTAATTAACAAGGATATAGGGAATCTCCAGACTCTATATCCCATGCAATTTTGTTTTGTGAAAGGTAGATCATGCCTGCTCAACCTGGTTGACTTCTTTGAGTCAGTCACCAGAGCAATGATGACGGTAAGGCAGTTCACAGCCTGCCTCAATCTGGCCAAGGCCTTTGATACCATTCCTCACTGAGGAATCATTGACAAACTCAGCAAACTAGGCATCAATCCCTATATCATTAGGTGGATTGCAGATTGGCTCACAGATAGAACCCACAGTGTGAAAGTAGCAAACTCCAAGTTAGACTAATAACCAGTTAAGAGTGGAGTCCCACAGGGATCGGTCCTGGGTCCTCTCCTGTTTGGCATGTACTTCTCAGAAGTTCAGGCCAACACAGAGGGACTCCGGCTGACCAAAGTCACAGAGAACTGCAAGCAGGGAACCATTATTAACTCCCTAAGTGATGCAGACATCCTACAGAAAGGCCTCACTGAGACCAATGACTGGTGTCAAAACCATGGCCTTAAGCTTAATGCAAAAAAAATGCATTGTCGTCCCTTTAGGGAACAATTCAGTTCCTACTAATTACCACATCAATGGGAGCCCACTGAAGATATTATAAGAGATCTGGGAACACAGGTTGACAGCAGCCTCTCCTTCGACCACCGCATTGCCACTGTGGTCAGAAAGCCCTTCTATGTGGCACATCTCATTACCAAGTGTTTTGCATCCAGGAAGAAAGAGGTCATCATTTCTCTCTACTTTTCCCTCATTAGCCCAAGCATAGAGTATAATGCCCCAATTGGCATGTACCTCACTAGACACCTGCAATAGATGGAGAAGCCACAAAAAGTACCTCACAAAGAGGATCCTAGGCCTTAAACACATGTCCTACACGGACAGACTCAAAAACTCCAGCTATTCTCTGTCTCATATTGTCTACTAAGAGGCGATCTCTGCTTGACTTACAAAGCCATGTCTGATCCAGCTCTGTTAGAAATGCTACAGCTAAAGAAATCCCATTCCCTCCACACCACACACTCTAGAGCCTCAATCTCATTACTATAATCAACATAACATGCTGGAGGGACAGGTTCATAACCCAGAGACTGCCCATGCTCTGGAATAGACTTCCCATACATGTCAAGCAGAGCACCTCACTAGCCCTCTTCAAGTGAAATCTTGATGAGTAGATGGGAAATAGAAAGTTCACCCTGGGGATCACTCTAGTGGCTCTACTTGGTAGAGACACTGGGAACTAATGACGGGCGGCACAATGCCAGGGCACTTTTGTGGCCTAAGCTTGTAAAGGCCTCAGGGCCATTAGCCTAGTACACACCTATGAACCTATGAACTTCTACTCTTCCCTTCTAGAATTCTTTGTTTAAATATAGATTTAATCAGTTATAATAACACTGCTGATATATTTTTAACACAAGCATCTGTACAAGTCAGTGTGATAGTCAAATGACACAAAATTATTTATAAAACTCTAGCTAGCTATGCTGGCATATGTTACACATGCACTGCCCTATTCTCCCTGTCACAGATAGAAATGTCTGACATCATCACAATGGGAATTAGCCTTCTTGATTTTTGCCATAATATTTTACCTTTTCTTGTATATCCTGTTTAGTCTGGGATGTCAGCTGCTTTGCTTTATGCAGAGTCCTTCAATTTTTAAAGTGTTTGAAGTGGATGCCTCCCCTGTAATTGATGACTGCTTCAGTTTCTGTTCTTTTGTTAATTTAGCTGTGATGCGTTAGGCTTCTTAGGGCATGTTACTGGTCAAGTGATCTTTTCAGTGATGCCACTGATGGTGACACATATGATACAGAATAAACAGAAGCAGTACCACGGAGAGGTTGAGTAAGGTTGGCATATCCATTGTTTCAGAGAAATAAAAGTAAATGCACAGGTTTGCATGTTCGCTATAATACTAAAATACTCTGTGGAGGACTGAACATTTTATTTGTCTTCCTGAAGCAAACACTTCTGTCAGTGATACTTTCAGTATTAAGTGAGCAGAGGTTAATGAGAACTTTACAAGTTGGCAGTTTAGCACAGAGGATTAAGGCTATGAGATGCTAACAGATTTCTTCCTGTCCTCCTGGCTTTGATTTCCACAGTATCTGTTTGTATTTCTGCGTCTGAATCTGAGAAAGTCATGTAACCAGATGGTGTTCTCAGGTCTAGTGGATTTATTTAGTTAACACTTAATATAAAAAACACAGATATCTGCAGCAACTGATGGTTTTCTGGACACTGGCAAACAAGAAAGAAAAAAAGAAAGTAACTTTACTGAATTCATAAATGTAGACAGAAAACTGTATTAAAATAGTTTTGGTATAGCGTTAATGACAAGAAATTTCTGCTAAATCAAGAATAGCAGTGCAGTAATTATATTGACTTGATCTATTACTGGTATTAATACACCTGACACTAGAATAAAAACAGAATAGCAAGTCATGCAAAATGTAAAGCTGCAAAGCCTCTCAGATGGCAGTGGAAGATGATGATATGTTTAACATTCCTACCATGCCCCCCTTTCAAGAATATACATTTACCTACTTGTTCTCTGCAGTGCAAATTTACACGTTGACAGAATTTGTGTGCTGTAATTTCTTACTAAGATTTTTGAAGGTCCCTCCTACGATTGAGCTGTGGCAGCTTAAGAGGTGCATGTGTAACAAAGAATGGTGTTTGCTGTTATGGTTCTGAGTTTTTGTTGCTGTTGTTTAAATGGTGGGTGAACAATATTTGTCTTCTTATTCAACAAATATTTGCTGGGCATAATATATTAATAAATAAACTGTGATTAGTTTTGGTAAATGAATTTCCAGTTCCAGTAGAATTTGTGAAGTTTTTTCATCAAGTCACGTGGCTTTGTCTGCTATTTTACCTGTTTGCTGTGGGCATCTGTTGTGACCACAGTGGTATCTAGACTCTTTTTCTCATGTATATTTCACTTCTGCAGCAATCACTCCTCAAACGGCACTTGTATTCCTGGCTTTACCTTCATTACATTTTCTACCTACAGCCTTCTTATTGTTTGTAGTCTCCCTTTCAGTTCCTTGGATGAGTATTCCTTGTTTTAAGGTAGTTAGTCTTAGTCTGTACCAATTTCCATTACAATATTAATGTTTTAATCTTATTTCTTCTAAGATTCTCTTTAGATAAATCTGACACTGAAGCCTTTGTTTGTATCTGTACCTCTATCTCAGTCTCTCTCTCTCTCACACACACACACACACACACACACACGCACACACACACACACACACACACACACACACACACACACACACGTGCAAACCTTCTTGCATTCCATGATTGTTTGTTATTGAATTTAAGACAGAGCTGCTAAGTTCCCCTTTTAAATCTGCAATTAATCCCCACTCCCTATAGACACATGCACACAAGTATTTTTACATTCCATAAGTCTTCCTTGTTATTGAATTTATATTGGTGCAACTAAGATCTCCTTTAGTTGAAGGTAAGTCTACAGTCACAAACTCTCTCTCTTTCTGACACACACACACACACACACACACACACACACACACACACACACACACACACACACACACACACACACACACATTTTTGTATTCAATAAGTTTTACTTGTTATTTAATGTAAAATGGTGCTACAGAGTTCCCCATTAGTTAAAATGAAAACTAAATCTTCAGTCTTGCACACTCTATTTCTCTGTCAAACACACACATGTGTGGGCGCGCGCACACAGAGACACACACACACACACACACACACACACACACACACACACACACACACACACACACACACACACACACACACACACACACACAGACATTCTGTTGCTTGGTTGTTAAGTTGTTAATGAAACTAAGTTAATAGTGTTACATAAATGGATGACCGTGAGGACAGGCATTAGTACTTCATGTTGAGTAGGATTGGACCCAGTATTTATAGGGAGCATTAACTATAATAAGGTGTGGTTTCACATTTTGCCGTGGCAACTATTAGTTGCCTTCCTAAAGTAACAGCATTTACATCACATGTAGGTGTACATACTCCATCCCTTTCACCTTAGCACACCTCCAGCCCCTTTGGTTTACTACCATTTTATTGTGTTATCAGTGACATAAAGTTAGTGCATCGACGTGTCATTTAGATATATATGACCTTCAGCAGGGCAGCTAACAGATATTATTACTATGTGAGTAGCAGAAGACATCAATATCTTCTTGAATGAGACTATTGCAATGCTGTCTCTCTAAAGCTACAGTGCTCACTGGACTGTGCATCTGAGTGTAGTACATTCTGTTTGAAAATAAGTAGAGTACAGTGTGCCCACGGTGTAGAAGACCAAGTAAAATAAAAACGAATCAAATGTAAGCAGAGACAGAAAAAAATATTTTCAACTGTCAAACCTATTAAACAAATTTATAATCCTCGGCATTCCTTTTTGTAGGCAGTTCTTGACATAAATAGTTTATCATGACAATCATCCACTCTTTTGTTTCAGTCTGTCTATCATTCTATCCATCTACTCTATCGTCTGTCCATCTTTTTTCATCTTTTAACTAAATCCATACATAGTAGCAGATGTTGTTATACATTAAATATGTCAGATGTAAAAGTAGTGTTAATAACTTCTTGTTTGAAACTAGAAGACTAAAAACTGAGATACTTATTATGTGGAAGCATCCTTAATGTTTTTTGAATTTATGTAGCATAACATTGTGATTGGTAGAGGCATGGAAGCTCTACAGTTATGTAGATGACCGGAGTTTGATTCTCAGCTCAGCATGAGAGGAGTCAGACAGAGTACTGAGTGGCTTATAAAAGATCACATATCCTGTGGGGAAGGGACACACCTCCATGGCTGATCCACCAGGGGACACCAGGACCATGTGATCTTACTCTCTGTTAGGGGTGACAGGGCTTTGGTTGACTTGCAAGAGCAGGTCATGGACAGTTACATTGCAAGTGCATTACACACTTGCCCCTTGGATTCTCCAGGCATGCACAGGACCAGGAAGCATCAATAGGATATACACAAAAAAGCCCCAGTGGAAGCCTATAAGATGGCCTCGAGATTAACTCTAACCTGAAGAAATGAATGGTCAGGAGACTGCTCTTACCCAGTGAGAATGAACAGGTCATATAGATTGTGAGGGGCTGATGGTTAGCAAGCATTAGGGTAAAAAATAAAAAAAAAGACAGTGATTTCTAATGCTCTTGAAAACCATGTAACCAGGTATGAATTTTTCAGTGTAGGTTCTACAGATTTATTTGTCATGTGCCCTTCACGTAGGAGCTGGGAGGGGGGATACAAGTGTGTGGCTGATGCCAGCATGCCCATATGGGAGGAGGCAGCTGTGATTGCCCACACAGACTAATATATAGCAGGAGCACTAGTTGTTCATCAGCTTACCCATCCGGTGGAGGGCTGTGGCTTGCTATACATCTGGCACCTAGGTGAGATCACGGGGTGTACACCTAGTAGAGATCTGAGCTGGATGCTTCTGCTGCACCATGGCTCTTTTTCATTACACAGCCAAAAGGAATTTGGTGTGCAGAAACATATTTCCCCATACAGTGACTGTGGGTTCAACTGAGGGGCAGAGGATGATGCTTTAAAACAGAGGCTATAGGCCAACCCCCAGGACCAGCAAACTGGCTTTCTCACTACCACCCAGCTCTCAGTGAGAAATGTAGGGCTAATAGGGATTCTGTGGCAGGAATGTGTTACCTGTAGGGGTCAAAGCACCTAGTTCCCACTCTCATCTGTACAGACAGGCCCTTTCCTCGATATTGTGCAATCTCGGATTTAGTTTGTATGCAGCAGAGGGAGGAGGACTCACAGGGGAACCTGTCCCCCTGCAAAAAATTTGCTTTTTGTTTTTAATTTTAGGTGAAAAAGTGCATACATTATTTTTTTGTAGGTGCATGCATGTTAGCATATCAACATCACTTTGTTGACCTTTTCTGGTTGACATTTAATAAAATGCCATATTAGTTACTCGAAGAATGTGAGTATGAAAGTAGAGAAGTCACTAAACAATGGTCCATTCATTACTTCACAATGTATTGTTTGTTCACCAAAAGTGTGTTTAGAAAGTTCTCATTCTTCCACAGATTAGATGTTTTCTCTACAGCTACCCTCCTGAGTAAACACTTTATCTCTTCCATCCAAAATCTGGTAACCTCTAAGCCAAACTCTATTTCGACACCCACCTCTCCAAGTCCCACTAACACAACTATGTTTTCTTTTGAGCCAGTTCCCATTACTTACATCAAATCTCTACTACTCAAGCTAAAACCTTGCTCTCCTTCCACTGACAATCTATCTCCTACATTCCTCAAACTTGCTTGCTTGCCTATCCTGTATCTATACTAATTAATCGATCTATTCTGGAATCAACTGTCCCCACCCTTTGGAAATCTTTCTTCATTATCCCTCTTCATAAAGGTGGAAACTCCACTGACCCCTCAAACTACCGACCCATTGCCATCCCCCCCCCCTCTCCAAGATATTAGAAAAATGTATTCATTCACAGCTTCTCAATCACCTCCTCACACACCACTTACTTACCCCTAACCAACATGGATTTCGTCCTCACCACAGCACCACCACTGCCCTCCTCTCCTTCACTCATATTATTGCAGAGGCCCTAGACAACAATAAACTCATTTCCTGTCTCTTCCTAGATTTCTCCAAAGCCTTCGATACTGTCTGTCATCCTTTACTACTATCCAAACTCGCAAATCCCCACCTATCCACCTCTGCACTTGCCTGGTTTAATAGTTACCTATCTGGCAGGAACAATCTGTCAAATGGCTCTCATCCTCCTCACCTCTCCTTCCCATCTCCACTGGTTTTCCCCAAGGCTCCATCTTGGGACCCCTTTTGTTTAACATCTTCACCAATGATCTTTACACCTCTTGCAAAGAATCCTCCCTTATTCAGTATGCCAATCACTCCACACTTATATCCATCTCAAATAACATTCCTGAACTACACTCCCTGACCCAACTAGCCCTACTATCCACTGAACAATGGCTCTCTCACAACCTGTTGATCCGAAATCCCAAAAGTAACAAACTCCTTCTTTTCCTTCCCCGTTCTCTTTCTCATCACAAAACTTCCTTTTTTATTACATCTTCTAACAGTACAACTATCCAACTTGACACCCACACTAAACTCCTAGGGGTCATTATCGATGATGAACTCAAGTTCAACCTACACATACTCCAATGTATAAAAAAAAAAAAAAAACAGAAACTAAGTCTGCTATATCCGAACAAAAAATTCCTAACCCCTGAATCTAGATTTACCCTGGGCCAGGCACTCCTCCTCCCCTCCCTCTTATACGCCACCCCAGTTCTTACCAATATCCAGGCCTCCACTCTAAACAAACTCCAACAGACTTACCATAAAATAGCCAGATTCATTACTAACTCCCCATACAACTCACACCACTGCATTTTTTAAACTCTCTTCAATGGCTTGAACTTCCCCAGTTTCTGCTATCTTATCAATTTCATATACTACACTATATTCTTTATAAACCCTCCTTCTGTCCATCAATGTCTTCCTTAGTCTCTATCTACATCCCATCCCGGACCCTCCATACTTCTAACCAACAATTACTTGATATCTACCACCCAAAAAGGTCAGTAGCAAACTACTCTACAAACACTCCCTTGCCCATGCTTGGAACAAACTTCCCCTTGACTTACGTTCAATCTCCCACAACTCACACTTTACAAATGAACTAAAAGCTTATTTTCTCAGTTCCAGAACCTGCTCTTGCCATGACCCTACCTAGTCTTCCTTCCCTTTATGTACCCTCAAAAGGACCATACTTAGTACCTCATTATACCTCTCTCTCCAATGTGTCTACTATGCATTTGCATAATTTTATGCAAACAAAAAATGTTTATTGTAGACCTATTGAACTATATCAGTGTAAAATTGTTACTTAGCTTCTTTTTAATGCAACTTTAACTGTATGCATGTAACCCAACATATGCGAATCGTTTTGCTATAACTGCTATTATATCAATATTGTTTAAAATTGTACTTGTTTTAAAATGTACTACTGGAGCTTTTTCCCCCTCGGGTCTCCACTGAAAATGGGCCACAAGCCCAGTTGGACAAACCTAGTTAACAAATGCCAATAAATAAATAAATAAATAAATTTTTGTAAGAAAATAAAGGTTTAAAAAAAGTGTCTCTCTTTGTAATAGCAAAGATAATTTAGTGGACTTAGTTAAAGTCTATTTGTGCATTTGGTGTGTCCCATGCATTTATTTATTTATTTGTCAGTTGTTTACCAGGTAGGTGAAATAGCCAGGTCCACCAACCCTTTTCAAACACAACACGGGCTGTAGACAACACTATAAGTAGAACTCTTTTAAAATTAAAATTTAATATTACAGTCATAAATGCAAATGAAAAATTGTACAATGTGATTATAATTACAAAGTGAAGGAACAGGTAGATTACTAGGATTTTAGAATGTAAAACTTAATAGAAGTTAGTAATAAATTTGTCATTAGCAGCATCTAATAGGAATTTACATTTAAATTATATTGTACGTACAGTGTTACTTTAAAAAATGTCCTCATTTGTAATTTTTGTCCGTAGAGTTTTCCCTTCTCACGCTGTTCAGTCACAATGAGCCGGATTTCCTTTCAGTATTATCTATGGTGTGTCCGTATTATATACAGCGATAAACAAGAGTCGCGGTTAATTTAGGTCAATATGTTTAACTATGGTCCATATTACAGGTGCTTTTATATATTCCTTAAGTTGCAATTTAAGGTCTTGCTGTGGTCAAGCTTTTGTTTTTCATCACACGGGCCTGAGTTTCAGTTTTTGGGTATAAATACATTAATTTGTTTGGTACATAAAGAAAAAATTGTATTCCAATAGGTCAAGCTTTATATAGATAGCTTTTTTTTCTGTGATTTGTGCTGTCCATGAGAACTGTGATTGTAGACATATTGCATTCCTTTTACTCTGCAAATCTTAATGCAAATTTTCTTCTATATTCCAAAGGTATAGGCACAAAGGATGGTACGGCAGAGAAGGATAAAGATTTCAAAGGAAAAGCTCAGAAACAGGTGCAGTTTAATCCAGGCCAAACCACAGCTACGTGGAAAGTGCGCATTCTGACAGACAGTGAATATGAACAGTCTGAAACCTTCCAGATCGAGCTTTCAGAGCCCGTGATGGCTGTCCTAGAGTTCCCAGAGGTGGCTACTGTAGAGATCGTTGACCCAAGTGATGGTAAGAGACAGCCATATCTTACTGCTTTAACTTAGTCACATTTTAAAAGTTTGCTCCATGAAAAGAACATAAAAAGCTACCTTCAGTAGTAGAATATATATATATATATATATTTATATATATATATATA